>NW_017308980.1:70918-114520 GCF_000935625.1 Nanorana parkeri
CGATCCGGTGCCCGAGTTCCAGCTCATCATTTCCGATCCTGTGCCTGTTTCCCGACTCCTTGCCTCTGCTGATCCGGTGCCCTGGCGGCATGTTCCATCGAACTTTGTGGGACTGTCGTCCACTGCCTGCTCGGGTCCTGGTGCCGAGGTAGTGCCCCTTGCAGCCAATGGGCCTGGGGAGTGGGGCATCTGCTTTAGGCGTAGTGTTCATGTGCCTGGGCCTGGTAGTGGTGAGATCCTGGGGGGCAGGGGAGTCCCATTTGGGCACCCCTGGCTTCTGGGTGGTCTTGCTGCGTTCCCTCAAGTATGTGGTGACCTTGGTCGGGTGGCCACTGTTTTGGGGGTAACCGGGTGGCTGGCTGAGCACGCTGTTGGTCCTAGTGACCCCCCATGCTACGTAGAGGGGGGCGTACCCACTGATACCCAGGCTCCCTTGTGCTGGGGGGTGTACTCCTCGGAACTCTGGTGCCCATGGCCTTCCTGTTGGGACTTCGGCAGGCCTGTGGAGATTCCTGCCGGATCCGGGTGGTGGACTGCTCGGCCTGTTGTCTGACCCTGGCGGCGGCGATCAGCCGGACCTTGGTCCTTGGATATGGGGCGTGTGGTGGACTTACTGGCAGCACGGGCCTTCTGTGCTCTTGGACCTCGGTGGCGTTGATGGACTTTCGTGGAGCGTCCGGAGCCCGCTCCTTGAGGGGGGGAAGGGGCTGCTAGGTGCCAGACCACCACTGGGTGGTGCTGGTACCTGCAGCTCCAGTGCTCACCTGTGGGTGTCTCCCAGCTGCCAGGAATCAGCCCATTAGGTATTGCTCCTGGGAGGGTATTTAAACCTTCCCTGCAGTGTGTACCTTGGCTCAGGATTTTGTTGCTTTCCCCTGTTGTCTGAGTGCTCTGGCCTGAACCCTGAGACCCTGATATTTGCATGCTATTTTAGTACCCTGTGTTGTTACATTTTTGGTTTATGCCTGTTGTGGATTGTTTGTTAGCTTGCTAGGTTTATTAAAATATTTATATATACCATACTTACCTGGTCCGTGTGGTCACATGTGTTTGGTCTGCCTGTAAGGGTACCTGTGCAGGTGTGGGGTCACCTGCGCTGGGATCCCTGACACCTCCTGTTGCCATTCCCTGCTTGTCCTCCTGTTCCCATTACCTGCTAGTAGTCTGGTTGATGTTACTTATTTATGTTTGCTTTTGGGTGTTGTTTAGTTTGCTTTTGAATTAAACTGTGTATATAAAACATTCTGCCCTGTCCGGTATGGTCATAAGTGTTTGTTTGGTCTGCCTGTATGGGTACCTGCGCAGGTGTGGGGTCACCTGTGCCGGTATCCCTGACAGGTACCTAGATGATAACTTGAAGAGGGGTTTCATAAGGCCATCGACTTCAGCCATGTTCTTTGTCCATAACAAAGATCAGAGCCTGCGTCCCATCATCGATTACCGGGAATTTAATACAAATTTAATAAAAAGAATAGATACCCCCTTCCTCTCATACCCGAATTGCTTAAACGGTTGCAGACTGCGAAAGTGTTCACTAAGTTGGATCTAAAAGGGGCTTATCACCTCATGCGGATTAGACAGGGAGATGAGTGGAAGACCGCTTTCCGCACCCGCTACGGCCTTTATTATTACCTTGTCATGCCTTTCGGCCTTTGTAATGCGCGTGCCACATTCCTATTTTTTGTTAATGACATCTTCAGGGACCTCCATGACGTTTGTGTGGTCATCTACTTGGATGACATTCTCATATACTCCGATACCATCTCGGATCATCGCAGGCACGTAAGATGGGTCCTCTCTAGGTTACGGGTAACTGTGGAGATTCCTGCCGGATCCGGGTGGTGGACTGCTCGGCCTGTTGTCTGACCCTGGCGGCGGCGATCAGCCGGACCTTGGTCCTTGGATATGGGGCGCGTGGTGGACTTACTGGCAGCACGGGCCTTCTGTGCTCTTGGACCTCGGTGGCGCTGATGGACTTTCGTGGAGCGTCCGGAGCCCGCTCCTTGGGGGGGGGTACTGTTAGGATCCAGAGCGCCTCCAGGTGGCGCTGGAGCTGAGCCCTGCAGTTCCTGGGCTCACCTGCAGGATCCTCCAGGCAGCCAGGGGCTGCTAGGTGCCAGACCACCACTGGGTGGTGTTGGTACCTGCAGCTCCAGTGCTCACCTGTGGGTGTCTCCCAGCTGCCAGGAATCAGCCCATTAAGTATTGCTCCTGGGAGGGTATTTAAACCCTCCCTGCAGTGTGTACCTTGGCTCAGGATTTTGTTGCTTTCCCCTGTTGTCTGAGTGCTCTGGCCTGAACCCTGAGACCCTGATATTTGCATGCTATTTTAGTACCCTGTGTTGTTACATTTTTGGTTTATGCCTGTTGTGGATTGTTTTAGTTAGCTTGCTAGGTTTATTTAAATATTTATATATACCATACTTACCTGGTCCGTGTGGTCACATGTGTTTGGTCTGCCTGTAAGGGTACCTGTGCAGGTGTGGGGTCACCTGCGCTGGGATCCCTGACACCTCCTGTTGCCATTACCTGCTTGTCCTCCTGTTCCCATTACCTGCTAGTAGTCTGGTTGATGTTACTTATTTATGTTTGCTTTTGGGTGTTGTTTAGTTTGCTTTTGATTTAAACTGTGTATATAAAACATTCTGCCCTGTCCGGTATGGTCATAAGTGTTTGTTTGGTCTGCCTGTATGGGTACCTGCGCAGGTGTGGGGTCACCTGTGCCGGTATCCCTGACAGGTACCTAGATGATAACTTGAAGAGGGGTTTCATAAGGCCATCGACTTCAGCCATGTTCTTTGTCCATAACAAAGATCAGAGCCTGCGTCCCATCATCGATTACCGGGAATTTAATACAAATTTAATAAAAAGAATAGATACCCCCTTCCTCTCATACCCGAATTGCTTAAACGGTTGCAGACTGCGAAAGTGTTCACTAAGTTGGATCTAAAAGGGGCTTATCACCTCATGCGGATTAGACAGGGAGATGAGTGGAAGACCGCTTTCCGCACCCGCTACGGCCTTTATTATTACCTTGTCATGCCTTTCGGCCTTTGTAATGCGCGTGCCACATTCCTATTTTTTGTTAATGACATCTTCAGGGACCTCCATGACGTTTGTGTGGTCATCTACTTGGATGACATTCTCATATACTCCGATACCATCTCGGATCATCGCAGGCACGTAAGATGGGTCCTCTCTAGGTTACGGGTACATAGCCTCTATGGCAAACTGGAGAAGTGTACTTTCGAGACTAACACCATCTCTTTCCTTGGGTATATCATATCCGAGAAAGGCATCCAGATGGATCCCGGCAAGATCGACTGCATCCAAAACTGGCCTACGCCCCAGAACTGTAAAGCACTACATCGATTTTTGGGTTTTGGCAATTTTTACCATAAGTTCATAAAGAATTTCTCCTTTAGTCATCAAACCCCTGACTCAGCTGACCAGTATAAATACGAAGTACACATGGAACACGCTAGCCCAGGAGGCTTTTGATGCCTTGAAAACCCGCTTTATCACTGCCCCCATTCTCCAATTACCGGACCCCCAATTGTAGTTCATATTGGAGGTTGATGCCTCCCATCTGGCTTTTGGAGCCATCCTATCTCAGAAACATCCACGGATGGTCTACTTCATCCAGTTGCTTTCTATTCACATTCACATACAGCAGCGGAGATTAACTACCCTGTGGGGGAAAAAGAACTGTTGGTGATAAAATCCGCCCTGGAGACCTGGGGGCACCTTCTAGAGGGAACCGCTCTGCCCATCATAATATATTCGGATCATCAAAACCTCCAGTATATACAAAGGAGCAAGACTCTCTCCTCCAGCCAAATTCGTTGGGCCCTCTTCTTCAATCGCTTCAACTCCCTCATTACCTATAGACCAGGAGCAAAAAATGGGAAGGCTGATTCGCTATCCCGACTCTGAGGACACTCCTCTCCTCCGCATCCCGACTCCCTAATTATACCACAGGAAAAAATTATCAATACCATGTTCATCCTTAAGGAGGAACTACTGAAGGCTTTGGCTTCAGCTCCCCCTCTCAGGATATGGTGGTAGACGAAGAGGGTTTCCGCTATAAGGAGAACAGACTCTACATTCCTCCCTCTCTGCATTGTACAATTCTGAAACTTGCTCACGATGCACCTCTGGCTGGACATCTGGGGATCTCCATAACCATTGACCTAATCCGACACCACATCTGGTGGCCGAAGTTAGAGGAGACCATACGAGAGTACGTGACCTCCTGTGAGATCTGTGCACGATCAAAGCATGAGTGCGGACCACCGTTCGGCCTTCTTACAAACCTGCCTATACCAGAGAAGCCCTGGGAAACCATCTCTCTGGACTTTATTGTGGAATTACCCCTCTCCATTCCCCCCTCTCAACACCATTCCTGTTGCGGTTGACTACTTTACGAAGTTGGCCCACTTCGTTCCACTCGCGAAGTTACAGACTTCCAAAAACACTGCCGAAGTATTAACAGAACACGTATTCAAACTACATGGACTTCCATCCAGAATCGTGTTATATCGCGGCTCTCAGTTCATATGTAAGTTCTGGAAAGCCCTTTGTCTCAAACTTCAAATCGACCACCGATTGTCGACGGCCTACCACCACCAAATTAATGGACAGACAGAGCAGGTAAACTGCTGTCTGGAACAGTATCTGCAGTGTTGTTACACCCACCTGCAGAACTGGCATGAACTGCTCGCCTTATCGGAGTTTTCGTACAACAACAGCACTATCTCAACCATGGGCCGCACCCCGTTTTTTGTGAATTATGGGTACCATCCTTCGTTCATTCCACATGGGATTCCGACGAACAACCCGGCCACGGAAGATTTATATCCAGCGGTTGCAGGATCTCCTTCCTTTTCTGCGGAAAAACATTGCGAAAGCCCAGCCCAGGCTAGGCAGAAGCGCTACTATGACCTACGCAGGAGAGAACCACCCCCATACAAGGAGGAGGACTTGGTCTGGCTCTCCACCAGACATCTGAAATTGCACCACCTTTGAGGAAATTCTGTGGACTGTACATCGGCCCGTTCCCCATCCAATTCCGGATTAACCAGGCGGCAGTTCAGTTGACCCTGCCATCGTCTCTACGAATCCATTTTACCTTCCACGTTTCCCTGATCAAACCATACCAGCCCAATACCTTCCCAGGTCGGGCACCTCCTCCATTACCGCCAGTGCACATGGATTGCCATGAAGGATACGAGCTGGAGCAGATCTTGGATTTCCAATTCTATCGTAGTGCCCTGCAGTATCTAATCCGTTGGATTCCTGGGAGCCTGCCTCTGAGGTCCATGCTCCTCGGCTTGTTCAGAGGTTCCACTCCCTTCATCCTTGGAAGCCGGGCCCATTGGCCCCCAGGAGGGGTCCTTCCAGGGGGGAATCCTATAGCGGACTCACCCGTCCTTCGGTCCCGGCGCCTCCCGCAGCTCCGTCGGAGGTTCAGCTACGCCACTGGAATCGACATCAGGCGTGTTGACACCAGGCAAGATCCTTGGAGGCATCACCGAACCTCCACTCTGTTGGGCCAGACTAGAGCCCTCTCCTCACCCACTGACAGCTGCCTCTCAGTCCTCACCTCCCCACGGGGGTTACTCCCACGGACTCCCTTAGTCTCCTCTCACCTCATGTGAGGAAAGACACAGCCGGCTATTCCTCTCAGCACCACTGGGTGGCACCGTCGCACCACAGCCGACTAATTGCAAGTAGATAATCCAATTGTCAGTCTATTGATCTGCCTCAATCACCTATTATTCTATTGAACTGTATCAATTACCAGTTATCCTATTGAACTGAATAATCTATGTGTACCAGCTACTCATGGTAACCCGCACACATCATCTCCACCATACAGCCTCACCTTATCTGAAGCTGAGATCCGCACGCCTCCGGGCCTGGTGTGTTACACATTACAGGTCTGCAAACAACATGAGGATGTTAAAGGACATAATGCCAGCATTCAATATAGTTCAAAAACAAAACTACCTTTATTAGCATAAACTAGGCATGTCACCTATTAAATGCAACATTTCAGAACCTGAACGCCGTCGATTCATCAGGCAAAGTGACAGGAATAGGAAACAATGTTTTCTTAAAGTTAGGCTATCTATCTTCAATAAAACCAAACCACATGGTTTTCACACACCCCACCCCCTTCACTGAATGGTAAAACAGTGAATTTTGAACAGTGATTTCTTCATCGAGCGCATAGTAAAGTCTGAAAACTGTGAACTTTAATCCCGACCACATTAAAATCTAAAGTGGGAGTGGGGGGGTTCTTTAAAAGTTAATTCTGGCCATTTTCAAGGCTAACAGAGACCATTGAGAAAGCGATACAGGTATGTATAGAAATAAATAAAGTTTAATACAATCAATATAAAAACACCCCAAAAATGTTATAAAAACACACACATATGAATGCAAACTTGAACACCGGGTGCACGTGTGTCTTCAAAAACAACACTTGTCTCACACATATTAGGTATCATCACACATGGTGAAGTGAGAGCAATAATCCTAGGACCATCATTCACTGTTAACTCAAAATTGACCAATACATAAAAAGTAGCGGACAAAACATGTTAGACTTTAATGGCACCCAAAATATAAATTTTTGTTTACAAATTACTTTTATCAAACCATATACAGTGGGGCAAAAAACGTATTTAGTCAGCCACCAATTTTGCAAGTTCTCCCACTTAAAAAGATGAGAGAGGCCTGTAATTGGCATCATAGGTAGACCTCAACTATGGAGAGACAAAATGAGAAAACAAATCCAGACAAATCACATTGGCTGATTTGGAACGAATTTATTTGCAAATTATGGTGGAAAATAAGTATTTGGTCACCTACAAACAAGCAAGAGTTCTGGCTCTCAAAGACCTGTACCTTCTTCTTTAAGAGGCTCCTCTGTCCTGCACTCATTACCTGTATCAATGGCACCTGTTTGAACTTGTCAGTATAAAAGACACCTGTCCACAACCTCAAACAGTCACACTCCAAACTCCACTATGGTGAAGACCAAAGAGCTGTCGAAGGACACCAGAAACAAAATTGTAGACCTGCACCAGGCTGGGAAGACTGAATCTGCAATAGGCAAGCAGCTTGGTGTGAACAAATCAACTGTGGGAGCAATAATTAGAAAATGGAAGACATACAAGACCACTGATAATCTCCCTCGATCTGGGGCTCCACGCAAGATCTCACCCCGTGGGGTCAAAATGATCACAAGAACGGTGAGCAAAAATCCCAGGACCACACGGGGGGACCTAGTGAATGACCTGCAGAGAGCTGGGACCAACGTAACAAAGGCTACCATCAGTAACACACTACGCCGCCAGGGACTCAGATCCTGCAGTGCCAGACGTGTCCCCCTGCTTAAGCCAGTACATGTCCGGGCCCGTCTGAAGTTTGCTAGAGAGCATTTGGATGATCCAGAAGAGGATTGGGAGAATGTCATATGGTCAGATGAAACCAAAATAGAACTATTTGGTAGAAACACAACTCGTCGTGTTTGGAGGAGAGAGAATGCTGAGTTGCATCCAAAGAACACCATACCTACTGTGAAGCATGGGGGTGGCAACATCATGCTTTGGGGCTGTTTCTCTGCAAAGGGACCAGGACGACTGATCCGTGTACAGGACAGAATGAATGGGGCCATGTATCGTGAGATTTTGAGTGCAAACCTCCTTCCATCAGCAAGGGCATTGAAGATGAAACGTGGCTGGGTCTTTCAACATGACATTGATCCCAAACATACCGCCCGGGCAACGAAGGAGTGGCTTTGTAAGAAGCATTTCAAGGTCCTGGAGTGGCCTAGCCAGTCTCCAGATCTCAACCCCATAGAAAACCTTTGGAGGGAGTTGAAAGTCCGTGTTGCCCAGCGACAGCCCCAAAACATCACTGCTCTAGAGGAGATCTGCATGGAGGAATGGGCCAACATACCAGCAACAGTGTGTGCCAACCTTGTGAAGACGTACAGGACACGTTTGACCCCTGTCATTGCCAACAAAGGATATATAACAAAGTATTGAGATGACCTTTTGATATTGACCAAATACTTATTTCCCACCATAATTTGCAAATAAATTCGTTCCAAATCAGCCAATGTGATTTGTCTGGATTTGTTTTCTCATTTTGTCTCTCATAGTTGAGGTCTACCTATGATGCCAATTACAGGCCTCTCATCTTTTTAAGTGGGAGAACTTGCACAATTGGTGGCTGACTAAATACTTTTTTGCCCCACTGTAGCTTTTAAAAAGACATTGTGCATCAAACAAATAAACATGTGTAACAATGTTGTGCCTACGGCACACAAATCGCACCTGAGAAATTGTATCATTTGCCACTTGGACAGCTATCATTCATGTTTTTTCAGTCATAACATGATCCCCCAGTGAATACTATAAAAATACATACAGTTCATGACTGTCAACTGTTAAGCTTGCCCGTGTAAGAGACCAATATCTCTGTGTTCCACAGATAGTTATGATCTACTACTTCATCAGAAGATTCTCAGTGCAGGTAAGTACATAAAACAATGCCACAATTCACTGTTGGGAAAGAGGGAACATAGTTAGAGCAGAGGTAGACTGGGCCTTTCTGATGCCTTAAAAAAATGGCCCCTGCCAGCACCGCCGCAGCAGCAATCATTATTTTCATCTCTACCCTCTCAGCCGCTCTGCTGCTGTAGCAGCCAAGAAGGAAAAGTATTCTGTTTGGCAGAATTCAGCTGCTATTCTGCAGTGCTGTATAATGTATTGCTGGGAATTGTAGTCCTCTAGAGCTGATGTTATTAATCTACATTGCTATATAATGTGCTGAGATTTGTAGTTTCTCTACAGCTTGGAGTCAGTGGCAGAGCTACCAGGGTCGCAGCGGTTGTGTGCGCGCACTGACAAGGCATCCCTCCTCCAGTGTGCAATAATTTTCCTCAACCCAGACATTTATCTACCGCGTCACTTCCACATGCACATGTGCATGAAGAAAGGGGGTCATGAAAACAGCTGATTTCAGATGACGCGGCCCTACCGTAAGTGATGCGGTCGAGAAAATTGATGGGGTTGAGAAAAATTATAGAACACTGACACTGTCTGGCTACTCTCGCTATCCTCTCAACAGCTCACAGCCTAGAAATCCAGCGGCCTACAGTGGGTGAGAGTGCCTAAGTACTGGACATGTAGTCGAGTAAGGCCAGAACCATTTAGGGAGCCCAGCAAGAGGAGGGTGCTATCACCCGGCCAGTCGCCCCTTTCATGGGCGTCCTAGTGAGTCCTCACATCACCCGACCATTCACACTACCGCTACATGGATGGCAAAAGTGCCAGGTGGGGGGCGGGGGGAGAGAGAGAGCCGGAGGGGGGCCAAGTTGCTGCACCATGGGCCTCTGGGTTGTACTTGCCCCCTTTGCTAAAAGTTGCCAGTCAGTCCCTGAGTTAGACCAACCAAACATATGTGTACATATGTTATTCCTGGAGATTGTCAAAGAAACAACCATCAATCAAATGCTTTTAGTAGACCTGCATGGTGCATATTAATAGGTGGACACCCTAGAGAGGCAGTAAATACCTCAAGCCCGGCAGACATAGGAGCAAAAAGATATATGGGAAACACAAATAGACAGCATCCAAAGCCAACTATATAATCAGAAATCTATATGAGCGTTTCGAATAGGGTGAAATAGATATCAATAATCCTGTTTATATACAGAAACTATCTACCGAAAGTTTTAGGACCCCAATCGCATAAACTCATGTCCAGCGTCCACTGTGTATATTTAAATATGTTCCCACAAAATGGACTGCATATAGCAAGAGCAAACAGATTCAGGTAAAGGTGCCCAAATTCAAAGATCTTCTTTGAATCTGCATAATAGCAACGACAGGTAAGCAATTTAAGACATATGGCAGCCAGTACCAAAATGTAAAAAGTAAGCACCCAGGAATCTACTCTGTATAGATGTAGAAATATTACCTCTCTGTCTATGCTGCTACACATGTGGAGGAATCCATGCTGCCCGGTAAAGGTACCGTGCCCGGTAAAGGTACCCCAATTCAAAGATCTTCTACCAATTTGCGTGAGAACACCAACAAGCAAATAAATCAAAGAGAAGAGTTTAGGGAATCTACACTGTATTGATATAAAACAATTACAAATACCTCTTTGCTTATGATGCCACAAGTATGTCAATGCTGACGCTAGCCCTGCCTCTTCCCTCCCTTTTATATGATCCTCATTATTGTGTCCTTGGCCGCCCAAAGAGTGGTGTTTGACGTTGTAAAAAAAAAATCACTGCACAGGCGCCGGTTCAGCTTATTGAGCGGCTGAGGATGCGGCATATAAGGGAGTGAGAAGGCAGGGGCTAGTGTAAGCATGGACCTCTCCACACTTGCGGCAGCATGAAAGGAGAAGTAATTGTTTTATATCTATACAGCGTAGATTCCCTAAACTCTTAACCCTGTAATGAAATTTTGGTAATGGCCACCACATGCTTTGATTTATTTGCTTGTAGGTCACACATAAGGATTTTGAATGATGATTGTTTCTTTGAAAATTGTGATGGACTGCCTGGTACCCCGACTGGGTACCTCCTTCATAACTCCGCTGGAACACCAATCCCAGTGTCCTCAGCCCAAACCTGCCTAATTATTGGACAGAACCAATATATTAGGACAGAACGCTAACCACTCAATCATTAGACAACACCAATGTTGAGGTGGAAACCAAGATCTGCTTTATTGAAGGAAGCACACAGAGTTTATACCTGACAGGATCAGATTAGAGTTCAGTGTGTCCCCTCCCCCAGACAGCTAGGTGCCGCATTAGAAGTCTTTTAAGCCCAGACACTCTGTGGGATGAATGTCCTTAATCAGAGAGGAGCTTAATCCCATCATTGCAAACAATGGTCACTCCAGCCAGCCTGCTGCCTTTAATGAACACAGTGATGTATGTGTCTGTAATGTCGAGGGAGACATACAGTATATCCACTCCACATGTATCCTAGTAGAATTGTTCCATGTAACCCCAAGAGGTCTGAGGGGGGTCTCCATAGTTCTGGTCCATAGTCCGTAGGAAGGAGGCTAGCCCTCAGTCTCCTCCAGCAGCCCCAGTGACGGTTCAGTCCGTCACATTTCTCCCCTCCCAACAGTAGACTAACCAGGTACCAGACCACCAACTGGTCTGGACCTGTGTTAGTCTGACAAGACAAATCCAAAATCTCTTCCAACTGGTCCGCTTGACTATGACGCAGGAGCGTGATGCCGCGCACATCATCTCCCGGGTAACCACACTGCCGCTGGGGAGCGAGGACACTGACCTCCCCTCCCTGGAACTCCGGATGCCACTGCCGCTGGGGAGAAATGTCGGGTACACTCTCACCCTGGAACATTTCCAGCTGCTGGGGAGAAATGACAGCTGTACCTTCTCCCTGATGCTCTTCCAGTCGCTGGGATGAAGGGACAGCTAATTCCTCTCCTTGGGAAGCACTCATCTACTGGGGACTAGTGTCAGCTGCACCCCTTCTCTTCTCTATCTACACCTCCTCCCTTGGTCAGTTGATAACCTTGCATGGGTTCCAATACCATCTCTATGCCAATGAATCTCAAATATATCTCTCCACTCCACAACTCATCTCATCGTGTGGCATGAAAAATTGCATCTTTTACCATTGTATTCTTCAGGGTCTCAGCTTTCAGAAAATATGCAATGTTTGGGGAGGGGTTAATAAATCTTAAGATATGGATGTATGGGGTTTTATGGAACAGTAAGATTCTCATGGACCGCATCAGTGACGCCATATTCTATCAAAACATTTTGCATGTATAATTATTTAAATGTTACTCTTAGCCTGGCTTTAATACAACAGCAGCATCCTGATCTGATTCATTTCAACCTTTAAGTTTTGGCTGCAATACCTGATCTAAGCACTTCCAGTAAGCCACATTTTGAACAGGAGGGGCACCAGTCAGTTTAAATACAAAAATCAACATTAGGAGTTAATTTCACAGAAAAAAAGCTAAAAAATATTGTACTGACTCCATACACAGTATTTAAACACTTTTACTTGACCACAGTTTCGCATGGAGATACCAGGCCCTTTTAAACAATAGATCACAATAAGAGTATACTAGTTCAGAGTGTGTCTCTGAACTAGTATACTCTTATTGTGATCTATAGCTGCAAATGATGGTGGTAGGCTAGCAAGAGATAGCTTTGGTGCGAGGCTAGCAGCAGTGGCAGGAGGTAGAAATGGTGGCAGGCTAGCAACTGTGGAAGGAGCTTGCAATGGTGGCAGGACAGCAGTGTTGAAAGGAGCTGGTAATGGTGGTAGGAGCTGATAATACTGGCATGCCAGCAATGGTGGCAGGAGATTGTAATGGTGTAAGACAGGGCTCAAAATTTCAAGCCCTGTGCTACTAGCTAGGCCTTAAGAGTTACTCGCCACTAGTTCACTTGTAAACTGCAGATTAGGGATTCCTGCTGCAGGAAAACGCAAGTTCCTGACTCAGGAATCCATGGTGATCTAGTGGGTGATTAGTGTGGTCTGCTGCAGACCTCACTAATACATGCTTTTTCTGCCGGAGCTCAGAACTGTCAGAGCTCCGGCCGAAGGAAGCCTGAGCTGACTGGAGTAGCTCTGCGGTCTGCATCCAACAGATGCAGACCGTGTAGCTGCTCCCGCAAGACAGGTCTACCACCATGTGGTTGACTTGACCGCTGGCTACACGCCAAATTTCCACTCGCCCTCACTTTATTTTCACTCACCAAATGAGAGCAGGCAAGTGGAAAACAGGGGACAGATAGATTTGTGTCTCTATCACAAAACTAGCCACTGCTCTGCAACACACTAACTAAAGGGCATGCCTACATCTTTATTATGTACTGTGCTAGCTCTGATCAGTGATCAAGCTTGGATACCCAGAAGTTCATGGGGTCCTCAGTTTGAAGATTGTCCCCAGCGTGGACCAAAAGTAACCTGAGATCACATGGTTTAGCTGCTGCCTGTGACTGCTGCTGGGCCTGTCCCATGTGTTTTGAAAAACCAGAGTTAGACTTACCAGTAACTCTATTTGCAATAGTCTTTCAGAACAGCATGTGAGAGGTGAAGGTACCTCCCCCCAAACAGGAAACACGCCACCATTGCTTTAAAAGGCTGCCCCCACAGGATGTTCATCAGTATATAAGAGAACCGAAGGACTGAAGTCTATAAGAAAAAGACAACATATAAAGGCAACAAACATACCATCACATTTACATTGTCCCCAGCAAAGGGTGGGAACCATGCTATCCTGGAAGACTATTTGAAATAGAGTTACCAGTAAGTCTAACTCTGTTTTTTTCCCCCACGTCTTCCAGGACAGCATGTGAGACGATAACCAAGGGTGGGATTACAGCTTGAAGAACCTTTCTTCCAAATGCCTGATCCTGGCTAGTTAACAGATCGAGGCGATAATGTTGAACAAATGTGACCATGTGAAACTTGACCATCTAGCAGCCCTACACATTTTTTGTGGAGTAGCTCCAGCCTTCTCAGCCCAGGTAGTAGCCACTGCCCTGGTGGAATGAGCATTAACTAGCATAGGTGAAGGAACCCCCATCAAGCAGTATGCTTCCGAAATAGCAAGTCATCCATCTGGCAATGGTCGACTTTGATGCCCTGCAACCCCTATTTTTTCCTGAAAACAGCACAAACAAAACATCTGACTTCCTAATATCCCTGGTAGCTTCTAGATAGGCCAGAATGCAGCGTCTTACATCCAGGCAATGAAAATACTTTTCCCTGTCATTCGAAGGATTAGTACAAAATGAAGGCACCACAATTTCTTGCGATCTGTGAAACCTAGAGGAAACTTTTGGTAAAAAAGCTGGGTCAGTTCTCAGGATAATCCTATCAGGAAAAACTGACAAAAATTACAATTACAATAACTTCAATTTAGAAGCTGCATCGCCCTCCCACGTTTTAAGCCAAAGGACTCGACAAGACGAATTTATAAGGGCCGAAGACCTAGCTGACATCCTTACAGATTCAGCCTATGCGTCAGCTATAAAACTGATAGCCTTAAACAGCATAGAAAGAGAGTCCACTAACTGATCTCTTGGAGTGCCTGCCAAAAGATGAGCTTTAAGCTATGACAACCAGAAATCTAAGTTTCTTGCTACACAAGTGGTTGCTAGAGCTGGCTTTAAATTGCAAAGTGCTGAATCCCAAGCGCGCTTGAGGAGCACATCCATCTTTTTATCCATAGGACCCTTCAGGATGCCCATGTCGTCAAAGGCTAAATCCGATTTTTTAGAAATCTTTGCCAGAGGGGCATCCAGTTTTGGATCTTTATTCCAACAGTGTACCGGATCCTCATCAAAGGGGAACCTACATCTTAAACTGTTGATTAAAAAAGGCTTTCTCTCTGGCTCTGTCCATTCCCTTGAAACCGAATCAGAGATAATTTTTTGGACAGGAAAAACTCTAGATTTCTTCTTCTCTAGGCCTTGATACATAAGATTCTGCCTGGAAAGCTGAACCTTTTCTTCCTGTAATTCCAGGGTCTCATAAATGGATTTTAAAATGTCACCTACATCTTCCAAAGATAGCTTAAATCTACAACTATTGAAAGAGTCCTCCCTCCCACTACCCCGCGATCTGAAACCTCCTGTTTGGAGGATCTAAAGGATACACCTTCAGCAACTGGTAACCCTGAGGGGTAAGGCACTATTGGGTTATGGGCTGGAGCCTTGAAATTATCCAACATGGACCTGAATGAATGAAACATGGATGTTAACTCTTCCTTGACTGTAGAAAAGAGATTGCTACATGCTGAAGCTGACATCCTTTAAAAGGATGAATGACATATGGGCTTTAAGTGGGTCTAAGTGGGTCTTGAGGACTAAGCTTAATGCCACAAACTGCACATTTTCTCCTTGTCAGTGGCTTTAAGTGGGTCGGACTAAGCTTAATGCCACAAACTGCACATTTTCTCCTTGTCAGGGGCTTTGGCCTGCAAATAAGCAGAAAAAAAGGTTCCATTACCCTGGGAGGAATTACCCATCTTATTGCCACACTTAACACCTTAGCACCCACCACCAAAATGGGTCCCTGGTGAAGAGCAGGAGTCGGAGCAACAGGTGATAGAGAGAAAAACAGCACTCTCTTACCTGTGCTGGGCTGGAGACTGAGGTGCCTGCATCCACCAATGCCTGTGTTGCCTGGGCTGCCTCCATGGCCTACAGCATGCAGTCCGACGTCCCTCACGGCCTCTGCCGGAAGAAATTAGGGCCGGAAGCTCCAGCCAAGGCCCTCCTCTTCCCCTGCACCGAAAACGAGGCCTGGAGCACAGGACCTCCGGCCCCAGACGATGACGTCAACCCCTACCGGAATGACGTACTCCGGCATCCGGTCAGGTCGCGGACAGTGTCCCGAGGCTCACACAGGCACCAGCCAGCCGACCACCCGACCAGCACCCATGGAACCCATTTAAGGGGGAAACACCCGCCAGTCAAGGTCCTCCCTAGACACAGAAGGAAGAGGAGACCAGAAGAACCCCCTTCCAACTCCAGGACTACTGGCAGCCTAAAATGGTACATACAAGGGGGAAACACTGTGCAGCATGCACCAGAGTATATCCTCCCAAACAGTGCTCCTCTGGTGACGCGTCTCCTCCAGACAGAGGAAACACAAACTGAGGAACATCCTGTGGGGGCAGCCTTTTTAAGCAAAGGTGGCGTGTTTCCTGTTTGGGGGGAGGTACCTCCACATCTCACATGCTGTCCTGAAAGACGTGGGGGGAAAAATGGTTTAAAAGCATTGCATGAGACATCCACCATTACCACTACTTCTCCTTTTAGCCACTTTCCTCCTCTACAGTATCTGGCACCCAGGTATGGTCTGTCACCTCTTCATCCCCACCCTCCTCATTGCTCGAGCCCACTTGGCAGTAAGCTGAAGCTGGAGGAACAATGACAATTGCTGCTACCTTCCTGTTGATCCTGGCATTCTCTTCCTCAACATCGGATAAAAGTAATTCCTGTGCATCCTCCTTTTGCAAGTTAGAGATGGTATGCTCAAGTAATTTACCTAACTACTGCTTGCCAGATTGTGGGCAGCAGAAGAACTAGCTGTAGAGGAGATGTAAGAAGAAAGCACATTTGCACTTTCTTGAAAAATGCGCTGTTCTGTACCTGGTAGGAAGAAGATGAAGAAGGCTTGGTGAGCTACTCCATGACTCCGTGTGTGCTCTGGCTGTATAGCACACCCACTGCCAAAAAGATAATGGAGACATGCCGTGCCCCTCAAAGCTGCAGCCAAACCACCACTTGTCCTGCAGATGCAGAACATGCTTGCACCCTAATATCTGTGCATGAAGAACCTCTGTCTCTCCCTTTTGGTCTCCCAGATTTAATAATTACAGAAGATTGCCTAACTCTATTAGCAGCTATGGCAATAGGGGATTTGAGGATGTGGTGCTGTGATGCTCTTAACAATGTGATGATTTGGTACACAAAACTGTGCCGCAGTAGTATGAGGTGATGTAGAGACAGAGACAGATTGACTTTCAGGAGGAAGTTCACGTGAAATTAAAAACATTTTATATATTTTTTTTAAATTAGAACAATTATATAAAAATTATATTAACATAAAAAAAATGAAATGAAATAACACTAAACCCTAACTTTGTTTTATTTTTTTGTATCCTTATCCAATAAAAATAGCAAAATAAAACAGAATTTTAGGTGGGCGGGGAACAGTAACAAAACAGCAGCTGAAAGCTATCTTAAAAAGTAGTTCTATAAAGCACTGTTGGGTATACACACTGTGAACACAAAGGGGTTATGCAAGTCACAGTAGTAGTATAATAAAGCATTGTGAAGACGGGAGGGGGGAGTTGCACATAATGTAGCCCACCACACTGCAATTCACTAGACTGTAACACAATACAGCACTATCCATAGCATTGTATAGCTCTATATAGCACTATATAACACTGTATAGCAATCTAAAGCAGCAACTATTTATCCTTGAAAATACACTATTATCTGTCCCTACTGGAGGTCCACGCACACACATACTGACAAAAGACCTACAGGAACACTGATTTGTATAGGGCTAGCACATAAAAACCCCATTATTTGCTCTTCTAAGCCACCTGACCACAGTTCAAAGGCCCAGAAGTGCATTTTTGCAATTAGTAATTGGCTGTATATCGGTAAACAATCAATTGCTTAGCTATTTTTTCTAAATGCAAACAACTTGGGACTGGTACGGACACATGGTCCACCCAAAGCTCATCCTTAATTACCAGTGTTGGTCATGGTCTAAAATCAGGCAATGTGCAGTTTAAATCTATAAACTTTGACCCCAAAATTAGGAAGTGTATTTTAAATAAATATGGAGCATGCAAAAGTGTATGATTTAACATCAGTAGGGGCTGATCGTCAAGTTTTGGTGAACTTAATTTTACAGCTAAATTGATGATTTTGTGTTCACAGAAATTTTCCTTTGAATAAGTAAAATTAATTCATACAATTAATTTAAACAAGATTTCTAAAACTAAGAGCTTGAAGCTTCAAAAACACCCAATCTCTGTGTCACTGTCATGAATAAGGAAACAATTGTTATGTATACAGTTTCCTCTCTATTGTATACAGAAGAATGGCATATCAAAATGTCTAAACAGGTTGCGCATAAAGGTTTAACAAAAAAAAAACAAAAAACTAATTTCTACTGTCAGGTTTTTATTGCAGTCTGAATCCGTTAGGCAGCATTCCCCCAATTTGTCCTTGTGAACGTTATCTAAAAGTGAAAGAATATCACAAATTTGGATTGTCCTCAGAAAAGAAATAGATGGGAAATCTTCTAGTTTTGGTGACCCTGCTAAAGACCAGGGATTTCCCTCATTTTGGAGGGATTTTCTCTCAAATCCTGTTGTGACTATTGAACAGGAAGTGAAAGGAAATCTCTCCAATAGGGCACAGATGGCAATAAATAGCTAATGGAGTTATAACCCTTTCTTACTCTACTGAGCATAAAAAAAAATTTGGTTTCAGTTTTACACTAAGTGACACTAAGCTCAGACGTAACATTTTAAAAATGCATTTAGGTACCTTAACTAATAACAAAAATGTAGTTTTATTTGTGTATCACTGTAGATCCTCAAATCATCTCTGAATTGGTGCTGACAGTGTCCTTCCTTCTGGAGGGTGGATACTTTTGTTCTCCATGGTCCATGTGTGTTGTAAAATAGCCAAGCTCTCTCCCATGATAAAGTACAATCTTACATTAATTTATTAATTTGTACTGAAATTGTAATCCATCACAGGAGTGGATTTGGTGCGGTAGCCACTGCACCAAGCCCACTCCTGTGATGGACTACAATCACAGGAGTCAGTAGCCACTTTATAACACATGCAGGGACCATGGAGAACAAAAGTAGCCACCCTCAAGAAGGAAAGACAGTGTCAAAAATTCAAAGATTATTTGAAGATCTATAGCCGAGTGAAACACAAATAAACTACAATTTTGCTAATTGTTAAGGTACTTGAATGCTTTTTAGGATTTAATTCCTGAGTTCAGTGTCACTTTAAGCTTAGCATCCTACCTGCAAAAGTAACTTTGTCTTACTTAAGAAAAAGCTGTTACCAGATGTAGGATACAGACTAAGATTTTGACATGGCGAGATAAGGCTAGACAAAATCAATTGATCCTGTTTCTTCTTTACTTGAGGATCACTTCAGATGCACCTCTCTATTTTCACTTATAGAATAGTTATTACTATTCTGTTTTGCCTCTTGCATGTTATTAATCTTCCCTATTGATTTTCTTGTGTTATGCATGTAGCAGAGTGCCCATTTATTCATCAACAACGAACAGCGTGCGGGCAGCCAGACAGGAGCCTAATGGCACACAGTTTCTCTGGAAGAAGCAACTCCCCAACTGCTATCAGACTTCTCCAGTTTCATTGGAGTGGCACTTTGTCCTTAGGCCTTGGATCCCTCCAGCTGTTCACCTGTTTTACCCTGGACTTTACTGATAGGGATGCAGTTTATGGAGATAAGTGCAAGTAGCTGTTTGTATTTTAAACTGTTTTACTGAAGTAGGGCTTCCCTGTTAGACTCCCTGTTGTTATAGAGTCTATTGACAAGTGTTATATAGACTATGCTATGCAGCCACATGTTACAATAATGTGAGCCACAGAGACATTGCTGAGAATGTACTTTTATGCAGCTTTATTCTGCAGCGATGCAGGCTCTTTGCCATTATGCTTCTAGGTTTGCACCTGTTTAGTAAACTGCACATTACAATTACTCCGTTGCGGATTATTCGGCTTAAAGTAATTTCCATGTAAAAGTACAAGTTAAAATTATGTGCTCATCGTTTCGCAACCCCTTTAAATGTTTAATTTTTTGTGTACATTTACCTTTATCTGGTGTTTGTCCAAATATTAAAGATGAAATAAGATTTCCCCAAACACCTGATGATTGGAATATTAGAAAAAAAAGTCCAAAGTATTGACTGACAATATCCTTGCCCTCCTTTTCTACAATCTTGGCATATCGATTTCCACTTATAGTCAGATATGTACTTTTTGCAGCCCATAACGGGGCACCTCCAAATCCAAGAATCACAGATGTTGGAATGAGAGTATACCTGAAAGAATAAAGCATATGTTTTCTTTGTTATCTCCAGATCACAAAAGCTTTGAAAATGACTGTAAATGCTAGTTGTTTTCAGAACATACCTGGATATAGGTTACACAGTGATTTGACATACAATTTTGGTATGGCAACAAGAGATAATAATAATTCAAGATCCCCTGCACCAACAAGGTGCCCAGCCTGTCCCCTCAATACCTTTGAATGGTCTTGCATCCACTAATCTACTATGATTTTTTAAAATAAATTCTTTATTTACACAGATCAGCCATAACATTATGACCACTGACAGGTGAAGTGAATAACATTAACAATCTCCTTATAATGGCACCTGGAAGTGGGTGGGAAATATAAGGCAGCAAGTGAACATTTTGTCCCTGAAGTTGATGTGTTGGAGCAGAAAAAGTGGGAAGCGTAAGGATTTGAGCGACTTTGGGCCAAATTGTGATGGCTAGACTACTGGGTCAGAGCAACTCCAAAACTGCAAGACTACTGGGTCAGAGCAACTCCAAAACTGCAACTCTTGTAGGATGTTCTTGATCTGCAGTGGTAAGGACCTACCAAAAGTTGACTTGGCCTCCAAATTCTCCAGATATCAATCCAATTGAGCATTTGTAAGATGTGCTGAAAAAACAAGTCCGATCCATGGAGGCCCCACCTCACAACTTACAGGACTTGAAGGATCTGCTACAGACGGCTTGGTGCCAGATAGCACAGCATACCTTCAGAGGAGTCCATGCCTCAAGTGATCATGGCTGTTTTGGTGGCAAAAGAGGGACCTACTCAATATTAGGCTGGTGGTCATAATGGTATGGCTGATCGGTGTATAGCTTCACAAACAATAAATTTAAAACAATTACCTACATTATATAATTACTGTTGTGACAAGATTAGCCTAAAGGCAGCCATTTTATGTATCTCAGTAGGTTAGAGGATTTCCAGGAACTTAAGTAACCAATATTCTTGTATAATGTTTCCTTGCCCACTCCTTTGGAATGCATATGTTTTGGGAGTTAGCTTCTGCTCTTGTCATAATTAATTACACAATGTGTCAACTGTTATCTATCCCAGTACTTGTCTGTACCATGCTATTCTACACACATCTGTTAATTTCACCCTATAAAAACTTTTCAATAAACAGAACAGCTTGATTACCGAACCTGAACTGTTCTCTGTGTGCACACTGTCAGGGTTCCACCCTGACTTTGCTGGTTTGCAGCATTCTCGCTTGGCTGCCATTTTACTCACCTGTTTCCTTCCTTGCCTGAGCAGACTCTGGAACGTTGCTCACTACTCCCAGGTTCCCTCTTATGGCCAGACAGGAGAGCATCATCTGAGAGAGTCAGATGGGAGTTTCCTGTCTCTGAGTGATGATGTCACCCCACTCACCATATATAAGCCACTCAGTCCAGTCCGACCTTGCCCTTGCGTGGTCTTCCTGCTGCTCTGAGTATCCTGATTCTGTGTATGACCCGATCCTGGCTGACGTTCTCCTCTGGCTCCTGCTCCTGGCTTGTTCCTGACAACGCTGATTTCCTGGCTCCTGCTCCTGGCTTGTTCCTGACGACGCTGATCTCCATGTTCCTGACCTGGCTTGAACGACTACCCACTCCGGCTCCCATCTTTGGCTTGTTCCGGTTTATGATTCTGCTTGCTCTTGTGGACACTGTTCTTCATAAATGTTTTAACTAGCACTTTTTGCTTGTCTGGTTTTCATTGTGCTCTGACGCACACATACTGGATTTCAATTAATGACTTGGGTTCTGTCATAACAATTTGGCAAGCCGAGAGCCAGTGTAAAGAATGTAAATATAGACACCCCCAAAATAATATTCAAAATAACATGTTAAGGTTCTCTTAGTGATGACACATTGACACTCTAAGCTAAAATTCTGTTTTTACAGAGATGACACAGTGACACTCCAAGCTAAAATCCTGTTTTTAGAGAGAGGACACATTTACCAGAACACATGCTGCACTGTAAGTGGAAAGGGAAAAGGAGTCACATCTCCTTTATTTTAAATGGAATAATTAAAATAACCAAAAAAAAAAAATATAAAGCAGAAGAAAAACATATCTACTAGTGCAACACATTAACAGCCCAACTAACAGTATAAAATAATAGTGAATAACTATTGACCCTTCTTCAAAGATCCTTTAGCACATTTGGGACTCTCATGTATGACAACTAAACTCCTTACCCTCCCTCTATAGCGGTCCAAAACCTAATATAAATGATTATTAAGCACAAGAGAAATACAAGGAATTCAGTGTATCCATCCCCCCACCTCATTCAAACCAAACACTGACCACTACACAACATAAATAACATATATAGTAGATATAAAAAATCTGCACACCTCTGTAAAAATGCCAGGTTTTTCACATGTAAAAAAATAAATCAGACCAAGATAAATCACTTAAATTTTTTTCCACCTTTAATGTGACCTCTAATCTGCACAATTCAATTAAAACAAACTGAAAAAAAGAGGGTAAAAAGAAAAAGAAAATGTATAATATTGTGTTAAAGCACCTTTTGATATGATGAAAGCATTCAATCTTTTGAGGTAGGCGTCTATCAGCATGGTACATCTGGCTTCGCAATCTTTGTGCACTCTCCTTGCAAAAGGCCTTCAAATCTGTCTTATTGTGAGGGCATCTCCTGTGCACAGCCCTCTTCAGTTCACCTCACAGATTTTCAATTGGATTCAGGCCTGAGCTCTGGCTGGGCCATTCTAAAACTTCTTCTGGTGAAGTCATTCTTTTGTTGATTTGGAGGTATGCTTGGGGTCTTTATCATGCTGAAAGGTGGAATTCCTCTTCAACTTTCAGCTTTTTAGCCCAGTCCTGAAGGTTTTATGTCAAAATTTACTAATATATTGAACTGTTCATAAGTCCCTCCACCTTGACTAAAGCCTCAGAAAAAACAGCCCTGAAGCATAATGCTGCCACCACCATGCTTTCCTTATGGGTATGGTGTTCTTTTGGTGACACGCAGTGTTGTTTTTGTACCAAAAATACTTTTTGAAATTATGCCAAAAAAGTTCAATCTTGGTTTCATCAGACAATAAAACATTTTCCTACATGATGACTTGATGTTGGTTTTTGCAAAAGGTATCCAGGTTCGGATGTTTGCCTTAGTAAGAAAAAGCTTCCGTCTTGCCACCCTACCCCACCGCCCATACATTACTGTATGAAGAATAAGGTAAATTGTTGTCATATGTAGCACACAACTAGTACTTGTCAGAAATTCCTGCAGCTCCTTTAATGTTGTTGTAGGCCTCTTGGCAGCTTCCTGGACCAGTTTTCTACTCGTTTTTTAATCAATTTTGGAGGAACGTCCAGTTCTTGATAATGTCACTGTTGTGCCATATTTTCTCCACTTGTTAATGACTGTCTTTACTGTTTTCATTGGTATAGCTAATGCCTTGGAAATTGTTTTGTACCCTTCTCCTGACTTATACCTTCCAACAATGAGATCCCTTTGATGCTTTGTAAGCTCTCTGCAGACCATGGCTTTGCTGTAGGAGGCAACTGAGTAAATAAATGTCAGAAAAATCCTGCTAAAACAACTAAACTTTATACGGGCTTGATATGAGTCACTTTAATTGATGGCAGGTGTGTACTGACTACGATTTAACATCAGTTTCAATATGATTGGTTAATTTTGAATGCAGCCACATTCCTAATTAAAAGAGAGTGTGTACACTTATGCAGCCACATTTTCCCAATCAATAATTTCAGTTTGTTTTTTTTCAATAGAATTGTACAGATTGTAGGTCACATTAAAAGGTGGAATAATTCTGAAGTGATTTTATCTTGGTCCATTTTTTTTTACATTGCAAAAACGTGGCATTTTTACAGGGGTGTGTACACTTTTTATATCCACTGTACATATGCGAGTTAGTGGTTACACGGATGTAACCAAGTCCTCTTCCCCAAGGTAAGGCACACCCTAATAACTATGCCACTATCTTATCTGGGGCTTGCCACAATCATAAATTAAGAAACCAGTGAAATAAAACACTCATAAAACACCCCATTATTTTCAATACCAACCCAAGTACAAACAAAAAAAGGGGGGTGCCTTAAATGAACCCAATCAACCACAAATTACCAATGTTAGTTCACATTTTTATTAACCTTAAAATGTGCGTCTGTACAGGGACTCCAAATAAGTCCCCATAAGTGCAAATTGGGACTGTTCGTGGATAACCTTCTACTCAATATCACAAATCCTGCTGCAGCCTTTACATCACTATCATATGAATGAGACCATTTTGGACATTATAGCAATTTCAAAGTAAACATGTGTAAATCAGAAGAGTTAGACGTCACTTTCTTCTGGGGAAAGTGTACCTGAGATTAACATTCCACGTTACATGGGTCTCAGATTGTATTACCTTTTTGGGCGACATAAGTCCATGTATCCCATCGCACTCCGGACCGGAAAAATGTCCAATGCAGCAGGCGGGTGTCAGAAAGCCAGAGCCAGAGTTCGAGTGTCGCCGTCTGCGCAGGCGCCTGTTGTGGACCATAGAGCCATAATAGGAGCAGCCTCTTTGCAAGGACGTGCGCACGTACGTGCGCGTCACGCTCACGTTCGTGCACGCCGTGCGCGTGTTTGTGCGCACGAGCACGCGCCGACGTGTCATTTGAACAATTGGCGCCAACTGGGCTATAAAGGCTGTGTTCAGCTATCCTCCTATGCTGTCAGATCGTCAGCTTCCTGTTCTGTGTTCCTGTGTTTTCTGTATCCTGATTACCCGTTACTGACCCGGCTTGGACTACTCTGTTGTTGCTTGCTCCCTGAAGACCCCGGCTTGTTTTTGACCTTGATTCTGTCTCACCCCTTGTACTGCGTTGCCAGCTCTTTGATGACCTCGGCCTGCTCGACGATCCTTCTGCCTTGTGTGTTCTGCTTCCAGCTTCCTCAGCTCATCGGATCTAAAACCTTCTGGATCCTCTTCGGTGCATCCGCATCCTGCTTCCTGCTTGGATCTACGCATTTCCATCTCATCTCACAGACGCAACAGGCTAACCAGCCGTTGGCACCCTTGCCCCTCTGTGCCCCGGCGCCCCTGTAACCAATCCAGGTGCTCCGGGACCGGAGCTGTGAGAGAGGCCGCCCTCGTCAACTCAGACTCCCCTAAGGTACGTGACAGCGGGTTTCAGCAGCGACAATGGATGCCTCCGTCAAAACGTACAAAAAAATAATAAAGTCACCAGCACTCCAAATGATCAAGTCAATAAGTTTGACATGTCCCAGCCAACCTGGATGCGTTAAACACTGTGAATTATTTTCTTTTGCTGCAGTGGGTGCAGAAGCAGTTGCAGCAATAGTGACAATTGCCCATTTATGGCTTGGAAGGATGTCTCGTTTTAAAATAGACAGAAGGGACCTTTATTGGAAGTGTTTGAAACATATACAAAAGAAAAGGCAGAATGTCCATTTTAAATTACTTACTTTACTGAAGTATATATGGAGGTCTTCTCTCCCTAGACTTGGATATAATATCTTGGTGAAGAGTTTCAATTTTATAAATCGTGGGTTGCCTCCCTGTGGGCGCCTAATTAACACCTCTCCCCCTATGGTGGGTGCATTTAGGAAAAAAGTAGAAAATAATAGGGTTTCTGGAGGGGTGTAATTGACCATCCAAGAGAGATATTACTAAAAATATATATCAAATTTTATTTTGTAATTTGTATAAAATTAAAAATCAAATGCATTTCGTCAAGAACACTGCATGGGATTTGTTTGTACAGATTTAGTCACTTGTATAGTACATACATAATGATACAATTCAGGTATTGAAAATAACATGATATTGATCACAGAATAAACAAAAATATAATAGCCCCTATCATGGCTTATCTTAAAAGGTCCCGACACGTTTCTCCAGTGGCTTCATCAGGGGACCCAAAGTGGATCTGACAATGAAGAAATTACTTTGTTTAGACATACCTTAGGTTAGAAGGTTAGTTAGGCAATAGCAGGTTTATGTAAGTGGTCTATTTTGAACAGATTATTGCATACAGTTAATCGCCATGGAAACACCCACAAAAGCCCCCCCCCCGTTGTCGCCGACACCATCCGTGTCCACATGAACCAGCAGCCAGACAGACCATGCCCTTTGGTGGGGATGCTCTCCTATTACTGCCTCCCAATTGTTGAGCCACATTGGCCTCTGCCCCCATAGTGCACAGGGTCGGCGGGGTGGGCACCCAGCACCATCCGTTTGGATCCCTCCCATGTTGGCAACCGCAAATATATACATAAAACGATAAGGCTTTCCTACCTGGTGGTGTGAAGCTAGTTGAATTACTCCGTAGTGATCTCCGCTGGAGTAGTCCTATGCCAGCCCTCCCTTTACATACCCTACGCCACCAACTTCAGATGACCGGACTTCCAAGTTCCGGTCACTGAGTGGCGGCATAGACTCCTCGAGGCGCATGCACGGTGACGCGGTGCATGCGCCCGGCGTAATCCCTTCCAAGCAGTTGTCTGGGCAACCCGGGAGGCCACAATAATGTCAGTGTTTGCATTCCCAAACACTGTCAAGTGTTTTTATTTCTATGACCTGCATTAAGCAGGATCCTATCTATACATGATCCAAGATACTGTCCTAGTTGATCATATACATTGTGCATTCATTTATAGATCCAGTTTAGATGTTATTACATTAAACAATATACCTGATATATACACAGTGTGGTATACAGATACTGGTTGGCTTGCTTGGTATATGAGGTGCAGCACACATCCCCGATGTACAATACAAATGCGTTAAACACTGTGAATTATTTTCTTTTGCTGCAGTGGGTGCAGAAGCAGTTGCAGCAATAGTGACAATTGCCCATTTATGGCTTGGCAGGGTGTCTTCTGTTAATGGCTTGGAAGGATGTCTCGTTTTAAAATAGACAGAAGGGACCTTTATTGGAAGTGTTTGAAACATATACAAAAGAAAAGGCAGAATGTCCATTTTAAATTACTTACTTTACTGAAGTATATATGGAGGTCTTCTCTCCCTAGACTTGGATATAATATCTTGGTGAAGAGTTTCAATTTTATAAATCGTGGGTTGCCTCCCTGTGGGCGCCTAATTAACACCTCTCCCCCTATGGTGGGTGCATTTAGGAAAAAAGTAGAAAATAATAGGGTTTCTGGAGGGGTGTAATTGACCATCCAAGAGAGATATTACTAAAAATATATATCAAATTTTATTTTGTAATTTGTATAAAATTAAAAATCAAATGCATTTCGTCAAGAACACTGCATGGGATTTGTTTGTACAGATTTAGTCACTTGTATAGTACATACATAATGATACAATTCAGGTATTGAAAATAACATGATATTGATCACAGAATAAACAAAAATATAATAGCCCCTATCATGGCTTATCTTAAAAGGTCCCGACACGTTTCTCCAGTGGCTTCATCAGGGGACCCAAAGTGGATCTGACAATGAAGAAATTACTTTGTTTAGACATACCTTAGGTTAGAAGGTTAGTTAGGCAATAGCAGGTTTATGTAAGTGGTCTATTTTGAACAGATTATTGCATACAGTTAATCGCCATGGATCTGGTCATTGAATACTCACCAAAAACACACACAAAAGTCCCCCCTCCGTTGTCTCCGACACCATCCGTGTCCACATGAACCAGCAGCCAGACAGACCATGCCCTTTGGTGGGGATGCTCTCCTATTACTGCCTCCCAATTGTTGAGCCACATTGGCCTCTGCCCCCATAGTGCACAGGGTCGGCGGGGTGGGCACCCAGCACCATCCGTTTGGATCCCTCCCATGTTGGCAACCGCAAATATATACATAAAACGATAAGGCTTTCCTACCTGGTGGTGTGAAGCTAGTTGAATTACTCCGTAGTGATCTCCGCTGGAGTAGTCCTATGCCAGCCCTCCCTTTACATACCCTACGCCACCAACTTCAGATGACCGGACTTCCAAGTTCCGGTCACTGAGTGGCGGCATAGACTCCTCGAGGCGCATGCACGGTGACGCGGTGCATGCGCCCGGCGTAATCCCTTCCAAGCAGTTGTCTGGGCAACCCGGGAGGCCACAATAATGTCAGTGTTTGCATTCCCAAACACTGTCAAGTGTTTTTATTTCTATGACCTGCATTAAGCAGGATCCTATCTATACATGATCCAAGATACTGTCCTAGTTGATCATATACATTGTGCATTCATTTATAGATCCAGTTTAGATGTTATTACATTAAACAATATACCTGATATATACACAGTGTGGTATACAGATACTGGTTGGCTTGCTTGGTATATGAGGTGCAGCACACATCCCCGATGTACAATACACGGACATATGCCGCATTCCACATCCAAAAAGCCATGCAGTGCACTGTTTCAATTGTTCATGTATGTTATACATTCCATCATGGATCCAATCCTATGTGCTATTTCATTATACAGTGTGGAAATATGTATATACATATTATAGCATACAGACAGCCATTGGTTCATGTATAAGATGCCACACCTGATGTACATCCATGTTTGACCTAGCCGCCTTATTTAAGTTGTTTTTTTCCCTTTTTTTCCCCCCATGTCTACCTAGGTATTATATAGTTTGGATAGTTGAATTATATCAAAAATTAAACTATGATTCGATTTTTAAGTACAAGTTGAATCATATATTGAGTATCCTGTGGCCCAATTCGGCCGTATTTAAACAAGATTATAGATTAATTAATAAGAATTATATCATCTCAATTAGTGTATTCCTTCTTTGTCTATTTTTGTATCTACTGTTTTTGTATCTACTCTTGGCTCTCTTTATATAGCTACTTTATATTCTTAGTGGTCCTACTGGGCTGTCTCCAGTGTTGGTTTAGATGTTATTTGCTCAAAGGAACGGTTTATAAACCATAGCACCTAGTTCAAACCAGGGTGAACGGTAGATTTTAATTTAAAAATCCACCGTGCTTCCGACTGTAATAGTTTTTTTGTCAATATCTCCACCTCTTTTATCCTCATGGATATGGTCTAGAACGTGGAATTTGATGACTGACGGGTTGAATCTGTGATGCAGTCCTACATGCCGACTTATAGGGGTGGTAAGTTTCCCATTCTTAATTAAGTATGTGTGGTCATATAGCCTATTCCACAATTTTCTAAAGGTCTTGCCCACATAATATGCTCCACAACTGCAAATCATCATGTAAACAACGTTATTGGTTTGACATGTCACTGTATGTTTTAATCGCCATTGTTTTTTATTATTTGGTAGGGGAACCATGGTCCCTTCCGCAATGAAGTTGCAATAATTGCATCTGACAACTGATGACAACCATTATATACATACGCTACTCCCTCTATCCAACAGGCAAATCCAATAGGATTATATTACTATACAGCCGAGCCTCCTCCCAACATATCTCACCTTGAATAAAGTATCCTAGTAAAGTCGGCTGGACGATTGGTTGCCATCTCTCTTTGTGTAACCCTGAGGTCCCAGGTGTGACAATAAAGGAGATCGTTTAGTTGGTGGTGGGGTCATCTTGATTCCGCTCTCCCGATCCTCCAAGTGCCTCCCTTACTTCGCAAACCAACCCTGCATGGTGAGTATTCAATGACCAGATCCATGGCGATTAACTGTATGCAATAATCTGTTCAAAATAGACCACTTATATAAACCTGCTATTGCCTAACCATATAGATGTATGTGATTCTAACCTAAGGTATGTCTAAACAAAGTAATTTCTTCATTGTCAGATCCACTTTGGGCCCCCTGATGAAGCCACTGGTGAAACGCGTCGGGACATTTTAAGATAAGCCATGATAGGGGCTATTATATTTTTGTTCTGTGATCAATATCATGTTATTTTCAATACCTGAATTGTATCATTATGTATGTACTATACAAGTGACTAAATCTGTACAAACAAATCCCATGCAGGGTTTTTGACGAAATGCATTTGCTTTTTAATTTTATACAAATTACAAAATAAAATTTGATATATATTTTTAGTAATATCTCTCTTGGATGGTCAATTACACCCCTCCAGAAACCCTATTATTTTCTACTTTTTTCCTATCTTGGTGAAGAGGAAACTAGATGGGGGGATAGGATTTCCGCATTTGGAAATATATCACAAAGCAGCAATTTTGAGATTCATGGTTGATTGGTTGTCATTACAGCAACATACGTTGTGGATCCAGTTAGAACAACAGCTGGTGGAGCTCCCTCTTACCTTTATTGCCTGGGTCCTTTATTCCTTGCAAATATCCAATTACATAGGCCCATTAACCCCAATTATGGAAAACCATGGATTTGAATCAGGAATGGAAGACACAATTTTTCTCAGATGGGAGACCTATAAGTCTTCCCCTATATGCCAAGCGCTCACTGGAGATGCTTCTCTCAGAGAGTAGGCAATACCATGGTGCATGGTTGCAATATATGCAGCTACGGGATTTCTATAATAAGTTGCAACTACAAGGGCGAATAGAGAAAGATCTAACCCCATTTGGGAAAACTTGTATAGAGTCCAGGGAAGGCTCGCGGGTAATCTCACAAAGTATATCAGATTTGAATAAACTATGCGTTCTCTAATAGACCATATTTCACAAGGCAGAAAGAGCTGAACCGTACACTCTCGTAAGAAAAATCTAAGTTTTGCTTTGTACTCACACATAAATCGAATATGTTTGCACAAGCCCAGGAATTGAACTTTTAAAGTATAATTGGTATAATTGAACCTTCAGATTCTTTTTGCATATATCTACTGCTAGCAAGCAGTAGATATATGAAAAACAATTTTTTTTAAAAAGATACCAAATAGGTTCAAAGTTACCTGTGTCTCCACCGTTCGCTCCCGTCCAAAGTTCTGAAGATTCTCGGGCAGCAGTGAAGGATCATGGGGTTGGCGCATGCGCAGTAGAGATCTGCAACCAGGAGAAGAGGAGAGACACAGGCAGTCAATGCAGGCAGCCCAGCAGCGTTCACGCACACAGACTCCATGGGACACAGAACACACAGCACTTAGCATTGGATCAGAGACCAGCACCAGCGCTGGAGGGATTCCTGAAGACGACATGAAATAAGAAGATGATCGGATCAAGAGGCATCATTTAAGGTAAGTCCTTAAAGCAGGAGGAGGAAAAAATATGTGACTTTAATGTCACTTTAAGCTGTTATCATGGTGGTATCACTGTGACATTACACAATATGTTTCCGGTGATTTCAGATCAGCGTTGGTGCTGTGAAGCAATAGGAACCACCATGCTCCATGTTTGGTGGACATGTAATAAGATCCAGCCATTCTGGGAGGGCATCTTTAGGGTAACATGTCAGGTAACTGGGACCGTTGTGGACCCAACCCCAGAATGTGCCTTGCTTTCATGTTTTCCAAGACCTCTCACTTTAATCAAGAGTGTGGTGGAGGAAGTCAACTACTTGATGCAAATGCAGGAAATGGTATCCCAATTACATGACAGATATTCAATGTTTGAAGAAACCTGGAGTGGGTGGCAGGCCTTTATGAACATTACATATTTTCTCTGAGGTGGTTAAAGCAGCATGGAGGATCGGGTGGAGGAGAGAAGTAGGGAGAGAAATGGAGAAAGGAGGTAATGTTTTTTTTTCCCCTTTTTTTTTTTCTTTTGTTTTTTCTTCATCTTCCTCTCTCTTTCCCCCCTTCTTCCCATGAATAAGTAGGAAAGAACATTAAGGTTATATGGGTGGTGGGGCGGTTGAAGAACGGAGTGGCTGACGGCATGAGGTCTCCCATTCAAGAAAGTGAGACAGAATATGCAATTAATTATGAAATGAGAATAGAAGCTTTATTGTATGTCACCTCCGACCACATTTATTTAATTGTACTCAATATAATGAAATGTGATGGTGGATGTTTGTTCTTTTTTTGTGTAAGTTTTAGTGTCTTATCTTTGCCTTTTAGTGTTTTAAAACTTTAAACAAAGAAGATATTAAAACAATCCCATTTTAAATCAACTTCCAGAAATTTACTATAGGTCTATCTCTCTTTGTTCCATATTTCAAATAATACTACTTATTACCCTAAAAAAGACTACACAAATGTAATTCAGTGGGTAGGGGGATCTGAAACCTAGGGTAAAAAAAAATACAAGAAAAAAGAAATTCACAAAGTTCTGGCACATCCCTTGGAGAGCTCAAAAAGAAAGTACACTCAGATTTTTTAACCACTAAGTGCATGGGGAATCCCCACTTACTATACATGGAGCACCCCCATCTCTGATCTTATCCAGGATGGGTCTCAGCTCTCGCTGAATCCAACAGGTACGTTTAGATACAGTGTACAAGTAGGTATATATAAGTTTAGGTACAAGTTTATCTGTGCTCTATCCAAGTTTAAAGAACCTTTGTGAACCTTTGTGCCATGCCATTTGCATTATCTCCTTTATTAAAAAAAATAATACACTCTACATGTTACGTTCTGGGGCTTTAAGGGATCCCCTGTTCTAGGGCCCGAGGAATAATGTACTCTGTCCAGTTCAATGGGAGCATCTGGAGACAGAGATTAACCTCTTGCCGTCCGCCCGTAGTAAAAAAACGGACGGACGGCACTGCTGCATTTGCGGGTTGCCGTCTCCAGACAGCAATTATTTTCTGCTTGCGCGCGCCCCCTAGCGGGCACGCATGGGCAGAAAAGACCCGACGATTAAACACACCCGTTACCGGGTGTTTGACATATAGGCGATCAGCGGGTCCATAGCCCGCCGATCGCCTATATGTGCTCGTTCATTATATTTTACCAAAAAATTGGGTAATAATAAATGTTTTATCATTTAATATAGGGGAAACTGTTTTTTTTTTAAAATTTCGGTAATTTTTCCTTAATATAGTAAAAAATAAAAACCCCAGTGGTGAATAAATACCACCAAAAGAAAGCTCTATCTGTCCCCAAAAAAGGGTATAAAATTCATTTCAGTACAGCGCTGCATGACGGAATAAATGTCAGTCAAAGTACCGCAGCGCTGAATACTGAAAAATGGCCTGGATGGGAAGGGGGTTTAACACCCCCGGATGTCATCCAGTTGTGAATGGGTAGAAGCCTCTGTACTGAGTGCTACTACCCATTCAGAATGAACAGGAAGTGATGTAAATGCACTTCCTGTTCAATCATAACTGGGGACACATAATACTATGTGTCCCAGAGTGGTTTCCAAACATTGGAGTGATCATCTGATCACTGCAGTGTTTATGCTGCACACAGATGATCGGTAAATATCAGTGATATTTACTGATCCTTCGCTCTCCATTCTGAGCCCCCCAGGGTGGCACAGCAGGGCCTGCAGCTTCTCTTTGGATCCCTACTGCTCTCCCCCGCCTGTATGGGCTGAGGCAGCGGGGATCCGAGGAGAAATGAAGTGCTGACAGGGCCGGATTTCCCACAAGGCCAACCAAGGCCCCGTCTTGGGGCAGCAGGGAGTAGAGTGACAGCAGGGGTTGGAATTCCCATCTCCCGATGCCCGGGACATGCAGTTTCAGGCGCTGGGCGGGTAGTTGTTTTCTATATTTAGCCCTGCTTTGGGCAAGCAGAGCTAAATGTACAGCGGGGAAGCCTGCTTGTATGCAGCCTGCAGGTCTGCCAATCTCCATGGGAAGGGGGGTTTGGCGGGGAGCGTGGCACATTGAAGAACCTGGCCTTGGGGCAGCAGAGAGAGTAAATCCGGACCTGAGTGCTGAAGCCGGTGGGGGGTGGGTTAGGAGGAGAGAGCTGTCAATTCATAATGGCCGAGCAGTGAGGAGAGTTCATAATCAGTTCATAATGGCCAAACGGCTCTCCCCTCACCGCTCGGCCATCCTGGATAACAATTCCCTCCTCCACCCCCCCCTTTTCCAGTTTCCGCGCTTCATTGCTTCATTTCTCCCTAGATCCCCTCTGCCGGAGGAAAAGATGCAGGCTGTGCCACTCCTCTACTCCCTGCCACCCTGTGTTGGCCACCTGGCACCCTGTTGTCATGGCGTCCTGTGCTCGCCATGGCAACATGGCCGAGGGGGCACAGCCAGGCTGGGGGAGGAAGGGGGGAGAAACAGATAGACCCAATAAAGGACGAAAAAGGAAGGTTAGTCACAAACGACAGGGAGAGGGCCGAGGCGCTAAATACTTTTTTCTCGTCGGTATTCACCAAGGAAAAAGACGGGTTTAATGTACATGATAAAACACATAATTTAACAGAAAATATACCTCAGTGGTTGACTCAAACTGGGATACAACATAGGCTTAAACTACTTAATGCAAATAAAGCATTAGGACCTGATAATCTACACCCTAAGGTACTCAAAGAACTCAGCCAGGTAATAAGGAGACCATTGTTCCCCATTTTTAATGACTGGTAGAGTGCCAAGCAACTGGCAGAGGGCTAATGTGGTACCTATATTCAAAAAAAAGAGTCAAAATGCCAACCCGGGAACTACAGACCGGTTAGTATTGACATTCATAGTATCCAAACTGTTAGAAGGAATTATTAAGGACTACTTAGTGGAATTCGTCCAGGATCATGGCATAATAACTGATAACCAGCATGGATTTAGGAAGGATCGTTCTTGTCAGACCAACCTGCTAACATTTTACGAAGGGGTAAGTAGAGAGCTGGATGGAGGGAGGCCGGTGGACGTAGTGTATCTGGACTTTTCCAAAGCATTTGATACAGTGCCACATAAGCGCTTGTTATACAAGCTAAGGTCTATGGGCATAGATGAAATAGTGTGCACGTGGATAGAAAACTGGTTACAGGAACGTGTACAAAGAGTATCGGTTAATGGCAACTTTTCAGACTGGGCTGAGGTCATGAGTGGCGTGCCCCAGGGTTCTGTGCTGGCCCCCATGCTCTTCAACATGTTTATTAATGATATCGGGGAGGGAGTAAATAGCCATGTCTCAGTGTTTGCTGATGATACAAAAATTGGGAGGGCAATAGACACGGATTTAGACATTGTAACATTACAGGAGGACCTGGATACAATCAGGGAGTGGGCAACTGTATGGCAGATGAAGTTCAATTTTGATAAATGCAAAGTAATGCACTTTGGAGTTAAAAATAGGCAAATGGACTATACACTTATGGGTGTGCCACTTGGGAAGTCAGAAATGGAGAAGGATTTGGGGGTCATTGTAGACAACAGATTGAAGAATAGCTCGCAGTGCCAGGCTGCTGTAAACAAAGCAAGCAGAGTCCTGTCATGCATTAAGAAGGGAATGTACTGCAGGGACAAGTCCATAATTTTGCCACTTTACAGATCACTGGTTCGGTCTCATTTGGAGTATGCGGTCCAGTTTTGGTCACCGGTACTCAGAAAAGATGTCCTTGAGCTAGAAAATTCCAGCGGAGGGCAACCAAACTCATTAAGGGGTTGGAGGACCTGAACTATGAAACAAGGTTGTTAAAATTAAAAATGGTCTCTTTGGAAGTTAGGAGATTAAGGGGGGGCATGATTTTCTTGTATAAACTGTTCAATGGTGACAGCAACATTATTAACAAACTCTTTACGGTTAACTCCGTAACAAAGACCAGAGGACACCACCAAAAATTGGTGGGAAAAAAATTTCAACACACGGGGCGCAAGGGGTTCTTCACAGTTAGAGCGGTTAAGGTCTGGAACTCACTGCCGCAGGAAGTGATTTCAGCTAAGAGTGTGGAATCATTCAAGAAACTCTTGGACGAGTTCCTCGGAGACAGTAACATACAGGGGTACAAGTACTCCTAAGATAAAAATCACACATGGACTCATACACACGCACACAGAAGCTTAAACATAAATGCATACAAGCAATAGGTTGGACTTGATGGACTTATGCCTTATGTCTTTATTGAACCTCAAATACTATGTAACTATGTAATTGTCAAGTGGTGGGATGCGGTAAGCTAAATGTTTTAGGTGAGGTTCACAAAGTGCATCCTCTGGTGTAGGAATTTCCTACCTGTCATTAGGCAACTGATTGCACTCGATGATCTGATCTGAGGAAGATCAATTCTCTCAGTTCCTTTTATAGGAGAAATGATGAATTCAGCATAGGTTGTTCTTCCTGTGAGTTGCACTGTACCAGCACAGGTGTGCAATGTATAGGATAACACATTAACCTTTATGCCGAATAAGTCAAATAATTCTGAAGTGGCAAGTGAATGAGTGCTTTGGTCATCTAAGACAACATACATCTTGATTGCCTTTTCAGGTTGTCTTTCGCAAAACACCTTGACAAGAACTATTTTTGCAAGAGTCTTTCCCCAAAGTCTTTTGTGATGTAGTTCACTACATTTTGATGTGACTGTTGCAGGTGGATGCCCAAGGCTATTCCCGCAGATTACTGAAGAAGAAACACTTGTTGTGGCTGGAGCATTACTTTATTGCTCCCCGCCATGATTTGAAAGAGGGCTGGAGGTAGGTAGCTGCTGTGGGTTGTCTGGAAGTGGAGTAGGATGCATAGCTGTAACATGTTTGTCGCTACTGCATTCTGTGCACTTGATGACAACTTTACAGTCTTTAGCAAAATGACCATAAGAAGCACAGCACCTATAGCATACTCCAAGTTTCTGGAGAATCTCTCTGCGATCTTGTAAAGTCTTTTGCCCATAGCCCACAACATGTCTTAAGAGGGTGAGGTCTTTTGTAAATAGGGCACAGACGATTAGGGTCTTTATCTCTATCACTCGAATCACTCTGGTATGCAGGAGAGGACACGGGTGGAGAGATGGCTGTCCTTTTAACAGATATTGCTCTTTTTAAAGTCCTTATGTTTAGCTGCTGTATTATCATACCTTGATGATGATGATGATGATGATGATGATGATGAAGCAGGCAAGTTGGGTTCACTGAAGTTGAAGCTGGGATAATTTCTTGTCCAGGCTTGTTCACTGATGAACCTGCAAAAATATGAGAATGGAGGAAAAGATACGTTGTATTTTGAGCCCTTTTGGGCCCATTTCTCTTGCAGGCCGTATGTCAATTTATACACCCAGGGCCGTCTTTAACGCAGGGCAAAGAGGGCTCTTGCCCCGGGCCCAATCAAGGTTGTGGGGCCCAGAGCATCTGCCCCTTGAGCCCGATGCCCGCAGAAAATTGCCGATCGGATTGCATAGAATAATACGTTATGGCAGCGGCCGCATACGGCAATGCCATAACGTATTGTCCTATGCGATCTGCACGATCGCATCCTAAAGTTAGCTCCTCCCCCGGCTTCACTGGAGGACGCGAGGCTGTGCGCACGGGTGCCTCACTCAGGACATCCGGAAAGAGGCAGACTGGCAGAAGGCGAGGACCGAGGCAGGTGAGAAAATAAAAAAGAAATGTAAAGGAGATATACAATTTGTATATCTCCCTGAAAAGCTCACTCCATTTCTGTTCTGTCCTTCATATATATGTGAATAACATGATGGGGCCTACTAAAAGGAATGACAGAATGGAATGCCCATAGACTTTGACAGGGGAAGCGAATGCCCATAGACTATAATGAAGCCAAACGGAATGCCCATAGAGTATAATGGGAAGCATCGTATCAGATATTTTGTAGGCAAATCTGAAAAAGATATCAACTTATCCTTTACCACAGATCTTCCCTGTGTATAGTAACATCTTTTACAATTGAAATAACTTTGGATTTTTCCTGTTTTCTATGGAAATTTGTCTTTGCCAACTCTAGTTCCATGAGGAGGTCACTTAGTTCTTGGTGCTTGAGATGATCTTTGTTACCTATTTTTGGAAAGTTTTGCAGTCTCATGAATAGAGCACTTTCTATGGCTTCAGAGCTACCATAGATTTTGCTCACGTCTTGCCCATGCAGCAACAAGACCTGCACCTGGGTAGTAAACATGTAATGTTCTCAGTCTTTAAACACGATCTCCAGATTCTGGCCCCAGCCACTTTATAAGCAAATCAAGTGCCTCCTTGGTAGTAAGGTTGAGATCAGCAAAAGCAGCCTTGAAGGTTGCTCTCCAGGCCCTGTAGTTCTCTGGACAGTCATCAAACCTTGAGAGGCTAATGTTAATGAGCTCATGGTGTATCATATATCTGGCGAAGTCAGACAGGTCTGATCTCTCACTCTTTGGTGCCCCTTGAGCGTGAAAGAAGAAGGGTGAGGTTTACCAGGATAAAATGATGTTGCAAGAGCGTTTAGCTGTGGTATGGTCTCAAAGGCTTCTGCTGGCTCTGGCTGGAACTGTGGCTTGTTGCTTGGAGTCACCTTGTTGGCAGGAGGTGATGTGGTTTGCTGTGTAGATGCACTTGTGTTGTGGACTTGAAGAGGCTCAGGCATTTAGTGCTGAGAGGTCTCTGTGTTGAGAGTCAGAACAGTGTTGTTAGTAGGAGGTACAGGAGAGGACTCTGTATCGTTGCAAATATTATGCTTTAGCACATATTCACTAGTGCGTTCAACTGGATCTTCCAGTTCTGCTGGGATAGAACAGTCTAAATTGGTACTATGTCCCATTGCTTGTTCAAGAACTTTCAGCCTTGCTAGAGCAGTTGCTTTTTCCTTTTCCATTTGGAGAATCTTTATTTGAGTCTCCATCTCAGCTTGTTTTGCTTGAAGAGCCGTGCTTTGAGCTTCCATCTCTGCCTGACGAATTTTACTCTGAGCTTCCATCTCTGCCTGTTCACCTTGAAGAGCTTTGCTTTGAGCTTCTATTTCAGCCTCTTTTCTAGAAAGGAATTTTGCACTTTAGTTGCTTCCATATTGGCACGGGCCTCTATTAGCTTCTCACCTAATGTTGAACTTCTGGAGCAAGAGGATCTAGAAGAACGTGCTGCGAGCTTGTTTGATGTGGATCTGCAAGATCTGGTCTCCTGCAGTTGAGCAATGCGGAATTCTGCCTTATACTTAGCATTTTCAACTAAGAGATCTCTTTGTTGGTTTAGTGCATCAGTCCTTGTTAGTTCTGCTGAAGAGTCCTCCTATATTAAAGTCCTTTAAGCAAGCTGTGTATTTTGCAGACATCCGCTGGTAACGTTCATAGGCAGCAGATAGGCGATCTATAGAGTCTCTTAACTCAGCTGGTTGATCATTAAAGTGTGGCAACACTGACATGCAGTGTGTAGTTTTGTCTCATAGGTCTGACAGATTCCTGGAGAACTCATCTCTAGTGGTTTCATAGTTTTCTCTGAGTTTCTGTGTCGGTTTTATTGTGCGTTTGGGTTTGACACTCTGCACGGCAATATCTGCAGAATCTGCTCCCTGTATGTCTGGGGGTTCAGAGGCATGATGTACCTGCGTTGGTTCGGCAATAATAGAGTGCTCAGAGCCTTGTCTAGACATTTTCCAAATTTTTGCAAAAAAAATTGTACTGTCTCTTTAAGAAGACGAACAGCAGCTTAGACAGGTGGGGTAACACAGTCCAATGCAGAGAAACAGTTTTCAACATTCACAGGTGGATTGCAGTAAGCTTGTGGGACCATGTGCTTTCACAAGATGGCGGATGGCACTGAGCTTGATTGCAGATTAGGTACACACACATATACACAGCAGGCTGTAGGAATTCTAACATCTTTTGACTATTCTGACTCAGATTGTTGTATTAGCGATTTATCCCTTGCTGAGACCTCTATGCCTGGCCTGTATAGGCAGATATAATCACTGTGGACAATCCTTATTAGCAGGGATAGGCACGGACCAAGGCTATGGCGGACATTTTCTAAATTACAGACCTTGGTGAAGGACACCAAGATACATTTCAAATTAAAACCATCAAAAAACACTCTGTCTAGTCTCTGGCCTAGTTCCACAATTACAAATAAGTTATATACTATAGAGCAGTGGTTCTCAACTCGTGGGTCGCAACCCAAAAGTGGGTCGCGACACCCTCTGCAGTGGGTCGCGGCGTCATGTCTGCATAGACCGGCCCATCTGCATTAGAGAGAACTAGAGGGGGAATTTGTGGTTCAGCCTGTGGAACCTCATAATGTCAAACTGTCCCCTCTCTCCCGGCCTCCCCCGGGCTCTCCGATAAAGTGGTATGGCCCGGGGAGAGAGGGGACTATTTCCTCACTTTCGGGCCGGCGCATTAATATCGGGCCGCGGCGCCCGACAATTAAGTAATCCAAGCCCACATAATGTCCATCAGTATCAGTGGCGTAACCAGAGTTATGGGCGCCCGGGGCAGACATTCCCCCCATACCCCCCATTATATAAACATCCATTGGAACTGTACCCCGCAACCGCCACCCCCACACGTTTTTATTTTCATTTTTTTAAATATTTAATTTTTATTCTTTATAAACTTTTTAATTTTTTTTAATTCATTTACTTTCAGCAAAATATATATTGCTGAATACTGCACAAGTTGTTTTGTGTAATAAATTAAAATGTTTCAGAAATGAAATCATTTTTGGGTCACGCCTTAATGACCAAGGAAACATGTGGGTCCCGAGGTTACACAGGTTGAGAACCACTGCTATAGAGGACTACAATTCCCAGCAATAAGTTATACAGCAATGTAGAATGCCACCATCTATAGAGCACTACAAATCCCAGCAATACATTATATATCAATGCAGAATACCACTAACTATAGAGGACTACAAACCCCAGCAAAACAATATATAGTAATGCAAAAAATATGAAGCTATATACAGAACTTTGTGTGGGCTCTCTGGTGGTCAGTGTGGGGCTGTCTCTGGGACAGTGTGGGGCTCTCTCTGGGACAGTGTGGGGCTCTCTCTGGGACAGTGTGGGGCTCTCTCTGGGGGTCAGTGTGGGGCTCTCTCTGGGGGTCAGTGTGGGACTATTCCTGCAGAGCAAGGGAAGCCTGCATTGACCACCAGGAAACCACTGGCCCCCAGGGAGCCATGCACTGACCATAAGGGAGTCACTGGCCCCCAGGGACCCCCGCATTGACCATCAAGGAGTCACTGGCCCCCAGGGAGCCCCACACTAACCGCCAGGGAGCCACTTGTCCCCAGGGAGCCCTGCAATGACCACCATGGAGCCACTGGCTGCCAGGTAGCCCCACACTGACCACCAGGAAACCACTAGCCCCCAGGGGGCCCCGCACTGATCACCAGGGAGCCACTGACCACCAGAGAGCCGGCACTGACCACTTGAGAGCGTGCACTAGCCCCCTGAGAGCCCTCCTGTGGCCCTGAGATGTGAGGCCATGATCCTGAAGCAACACAACGTATGTACCTTCATATTTTTCTGCATTACTGTATATTGTATTATATTGTCTATAGTTAGTGATATTCTGCATTGCTGTATAATGCTGGCACTTTGCCCTGCATGTTTTCTGCATTTCTGAAAGTACTAAAGTGGCAACCCTTATTTCCCCCACAACAGATTTATTTTATATGGCATCTTTAAATTTTTTTTTTCTTTCCACCTTTTAACCATTTGCTGACTGGGGTGTTAAACCCCCTTCCTGGCCAGGCCATTTTTCAGTGTTCAGCGCTGCGGGACTTTGACTGAAATTTATTCCATCATGCAACGCTGTACTCAAATGAATTTTATACCATGTTTTAGGGATAGATACAGCTTTCTTTTGGTGGTATTTAATCACCACTGGGGTTTTTATTTTTTACTATATAACAAAAAAAGTACATTTTGGGGGGAAAAAACTGTTTTCCCTATGTTATGTTATAAAACATTACCCATATATTTGGTAAAATATAAAAGACAGGGTCACGTCGGGTAAATAGACACCAAACATGTCAAGCTTTAAATATTGCGTGCGCCCACAAAATCTCAAAAAACTACCATACCTAAAATTGGCAATAGGCGATGCTTTAAAAGCTTTTACAGCTCATCAGTTTAGTGTTAGGAGTGATTGATGGCCCAGAATTATTGCTCTTACTGCGAAGTTCGCAGCGATATGTAACATGTGCGTCACAATAGTTGTTTTTGCACGTAGGCGCGTCCGACGCATATTTCTATGTATAAGTGCGTGCGCGCGGGGGACTTCAAACTTTTTTTGGGTGGTTTATTGTTTTTTTATATGATATTTTATTGTTTTGTTTTTTTTAAACGTAGGAAGAAGAGGAAGCCAGCACTCAGTTGAATAATCCAACATGTCCATTTATTGGACATAGACGTCACACAATCACAAGAGCCAACGTTTCAAGACCACACAGGGTCTCTTCATCAGGGCATAAAGAGTGACAATACACTGACATTTGATAACCACATATATACCTCATGAGGCTAACCATCATAATGGTGGGAAAATCGGCCATTTTCAAATATATACAAAAAAAACAATAAACAATGAAATACCAGCTTAAGAAACATATATCATGCCCATTGCAATCAGGGCCCAGTTCCAGGGTGTGGTTAAGGTCCGGTTCAGGGATGCAGATGAATCAGATGCAGGCGCTGGAGTGGCCAAAGAGAGACAAGATATCACAAACCGGAGATCGCGCTGCGAGTCTCCGCCCCTAGTTCTAGTGCGCTGGAGCAGAGAATCTGCGTTATCCATTGTCATGGTGACCGGAGACAACATCAACGCTGATTGGTGCAGTCGCAAAGCGCAATACTGGGGACAGTGAACTCGAGCAGTCAAGTAGAGTGTGGGAAACCGGAGAGCATACGACCAGTGCTGGCGCAGATAGACCGCATCACCCATCATCATGGTGACCGGGAGCGGCATCGTAACTCATTCTGATGTCAACAAAACATACAAATGGGAATAACACTTATGAGCAGCTGAGTCAAGTGAGGGGAAAACGAGCAATAGCATAAAAAAAGTCAAGTGTTGGGAAAAATTAACAATAGCATAAAATAACGCTGCTACCTGAAAGAATTACGACCCAGAACCATCAACCTAGGCAATAAGCTGGTAATATAGATAACATCTAAATATCCCATGAATAAATTAGCATAAGAAGGAGCAGCCGAACTGCCCATGGCAGTGCCCTTAGACTGTAGAAAGTACTCTTTCTCAAACAGAAAGTAGTTGTTCTCTAAAACAGTCCTCAGCCCCTCCAAAATAAAAGCAGTTGGAGGGGATGGTGACTCTCTCCGAGACAGAAAGTATTCAACCGCTAATAGTCCCTCATCTGTTGGAATACATGTATATAGTGAAGATACATCCATTGTAAGTAGTGACCAACCTGGTTCAAACACTTACAATTTCAGTTTCATAAGAAAATCATTAGTGTCACGGGTATATGAGTGCAAATCTTTCACCAGAGGTTGGAGAAAGTGGTCCAAAAGCATAGCCAAAGGCTGTAACACTGAACCAGTGCCAGCTACAATGGGTCTAAAGGTGAGTGGATTCTGTCCCTTATGAATTTTAGGTAATCCGTAAATTACGTGTGTGCGGGCATGCTGATTGTAAAGCCACTCCGAGATGCCCTCAGAGATGCAGCCCTGATTCAAAGCCAAGTCAATGAGAGATGATATAATTTATTCAATATCGATGGTAGCAGATCACGTGGGATTGGAAGGTAGGTATGCAAATTAGACAAAAGATCAATTATGCCTGTTATATAGTTGGCATAATCCATAAGAATAATGGACTTCTTAGGCGGTTCGTTCGGCCCTATTCATATTAGAAAGGCCTAGATGATTATGTGTCCTTTTTCGTTCCGTGACATTGCGAGTGTCATATCTGACCGTCTTAATGAAGCTCTCGATAGAGGCAAATTGGCCAGGTGGTATGACGGTACTTTTATTCTTAAATTTGTTGGAGGTTGAATCAATACTTTTGTTACAAGAGTGATGACAGAAATGCTGTTTCAATTTAAGAGAAGGCTCAAGTTGTAATGTATCAATTTCAAATTGAAAGTCGTTAAATTGTGGTGAGGGACAAAAAGATACTCCCTTACTCAAGATTAGACATGTGCACTGCCAAAAAATTTGCTTTGTTTCGTTTTAAATTCGGATTTGTGTTATTTCGTTTTTCAGGATTCGGGTGTGAAAGTCAATTAACCTTGAGCGTCGAACACAAGCCTGCCGGGGGCTCGTGTTCGACACATTGCGGAACAAATT
>NW_017308981.1:0-1262 GCF_000935625.1 Nanorana parkeri
TTTTTTCATATATCCTAGCGCAACTACCTTGGTCACCACCTCTTCTAACACTGTTAACCTCTGTACCCTCTGCATCCCTCTTCCTACAGTGTTCACCTTTGCACCCCCTACCGAGCAATGTAGGAAGGGGGGTGCAGATGTGAGAAGCACTGGTGAAGGGTTGCAGAGGTGGGCAGTGTAGAAAGAGGGGTGCAGAGGTGGGCAGTGTAGGAAGAGGGATGCAGGGGCTCAGGGATGAGAAGTGTTTGTAGAGGGATGTTGTTGTTGTCAGTATGCCCCTGCATCTACCCAAAAATGCTTTGCAAGATTCAACTTTCTGAAAATCTCTATTTGCATATAGGAAGTTATGCCTGATCTCACAAAAGAGCACATAGAACTTGTAATAGGTCACTCTGGTATTGATCACTCCAATGTGGGATGTGTTAGGGCAGGGGCACCCACAATTTTTCGTTTGGATATCTACTTTTCAAATGACAAGCTCAATGAGATCTAACGAAAAAACACCTGCATTCGGGGGGGAGGGAGCATGGCGGTGCATTGAAGTCAATGGCACCGCAGCCATGCCCCTCACCCGCAGTGCGATCGCCCGCACCCGGAACGCAGGCACATTAGTGCCTGCGTTCCGGTCCAGTGCGATCTGCAAAAATGCTGCAAGCACTATTTTTGCAGATTGCACTGGACCGGAATGCAGGCAGGCGATCGCACTGTGGGCGGGGGGCATGGCTGCGGTGCCATTGACTACAATACAACCCCACGCCCCCTTCTGCCCCTGAACGCAGGGAGTCAGACGGCTTGCATTCCAGTGCGTTCTAGAGGTGCCGCCGTGCTGTCCTCCCGCGTTGCTTGTGTGGCCGAATGTGGCGGACGTTGCACATGGGGAGAAGTGTCCTGCCCCTTTCCGTCTGCGGCGTCTAACACATTCAGCCGGCAGCCACACGAACACAGCAGGAGCATAGCCGTAGCTAGAAGGACACAAAGTCCTCAATCTCTTTTTCTGCAGCCTATGTTCTAAGTGAATGGAAAGCACAGAGGCTTCCCATTCATTCAGAAAATATCTACTATCAAGCAGTTTCTGAATGGGGAGGAGCCTCTGTACAGAGTGCTACTCCCCATTGGGAATCTCATGAATGAACAGGAAGTGATGTAAATCACATCCCTTTCACTCATAACTGGAGACGCATAGCTTTGGGGGCATTCGGACAGAGCCGCTTTCAAAGCAGCATGTGTGGCGAGGAGAGAGAGAGCCGCCGGCTGTCAGATCC
>NW_017308981.1:1359-17400 GCF_000935625.1 Nanorana parkeri
CATCGCTTTGTTCACTTCTCAGATCCCTGCTGCATATGGATGGGGAGGGCAGCGGGGATCCAGAGAAGCCCCCTCGGCAGGAGGACAGGACATCGCAAACTACCAGGGATCGCTTTGCGATCGACTGGTAGATCGCGATCGACCTAATGGGCACCCCTGTGTTAGGGAGTGTATATGTTTGCCATGTAACTGGAAGCTTGGTGTTTTGGTGGCTACTTTGGTCAAAAGGGCCGCTGTCAGCAGCCTTAAAGATAAGCATGTGAAAGGTTTTCTTTAAGATACACTATATTGCCAAAAGTATTGGGACATCCCTCCAAATCATTGGATTCCGGTGTTCCAATCACCTCCATGGCCACAGGTGTATAAAATCATGCACCTTGGCATGCATATTGCTTCTACAAACATTTGTGAAAGAATGGGTCGCTCTTAGGAGCTCAGTGAATTCAAGCGTTGTACCATGATAGGTTGCCACCTGTCCAATAAGTCCATCTGTGAAATGTCCTTGCTACTAAATATCCCAAGTGTATATATGGCTGATTTTACGCTAGATGTCCAGGGTATGTCTTCTGTCTGCCCATATGCAAGAAATACACGCCGGTTCCATAATACATTACTGCATGTCTACTAGATGGCGCTAAGCAAATAAATACAGGCAGTCCCCGGGTTACGGACGTCCGACTTACGGACAACCAGTACTTACGAACCAAGGTCCACAGTTCTCCTAAATGTACCGGCAGCCGCCGGTACATTTAGGAGAACTGTGGCTGCAGCGGCCTGTGTCCCTTCAAATCTCTGCTTGGCGCAGGCAGCAGGGACACAGAACGCTGCATTCCTCCGCTACCCTCCGTACCTACGCTGCTGTACCGGCCGGTTCCTCCTCTTCTTCCGGTCCGTCCGCACCTTGTCTTCTGCTGGTCCGTCCGCTCCTCTTCCCCCGGTCCGTCCACTCTTCTTCTCACGGTCCGTCAGCTCCCCCGGTCCGGCCGTTTCTCCTCTTCATCTGCAGGCTGGGAGCCATACCCAGCCTGCTATTGGTTATTGCATTTTACAATATCCAATAGCAGGCTGGCTATTGCACCCGCCCACTGTCTGCTGTCAATCAGCATGGGAGGACCTCATAGAGAACTTTCTCCTTCAGGCTCCTCCTCTGCTGATTGACAGCAGGCAGATGCAATAGCCAGCCTGCTATTGCAATTTGAAATATCCAATAGCAGGCTGGCTATTGCTCCCAGCATAAAAAATAAAAAAGGTTTTAAAAAATAAAATTAAAAAGAAAAAAACATTTTTTTAAAGTTGAATAAATAAAAATTAAAAATGCAAACAAATAAAAAAATAAAGTTTATAAACTTAGAAAAAAAACTTTTTTTGGTGTGTCATTTTAAATAAAAAAATGTTTTTGTTATATTATATCTTCTGACAGACAGCAAAACAGCAAAACAAACGAGACCCTTCCTTATGCTATCCAAAACTAAAACATGTTTTTTTGGCTGGAGTTACACTTAAAAAATTTACCTGTTCCGACTTACATACAAATTCAACTTAAGTACAAACCTACAGTCCCTGTCTTGTATGTCACCCGGAGACTGCCTGTACTTATCCTTACTTATACTTATTCTCAGCTCCATCTAGTGCCCATAATGTATTATGACAAACTAAATTTAAACTTGGGAGAGAGAAAGCTCTAAAAAAAACCTGTAGGATAAAAAATGAGGACAAAAGTGCCAGGAGAGGCCCGTCTAAGTGTAGTAGTTTTTTGTTACAAGATATACAGATTGCAGTGTTTTATGTAAGGTGTAATTAAGAGCACAAGGACATGGTTGCGAGCAGGGATGAAACTAGAAATCACAGGGCCCCATTGCAAAATTCTGTAAGGGGCCCTGTGCAGAGCCCACCTGAGAGTGACCCTGCAGAGCCCACCTGAGAGTGACCCTGCAGAGCCACCCATCGACTCTCTATGGTGGGCTCTACAGGGTCTCAGGAGGGCTGGTCACACCCCTGCACACCTCATACCTGTCAGTCCTGATCCGCAGTCAGCTTCCTCCACCGCTGGGCCCCGCCTCCTCCACGGTCACTGGTGGCCCCTCCTCCTCCACCCCCGTCAGGCTCCACCTCCTATGCTGCCAACGCCGGGCCCCCTTTCGTCCTCTGCAGCTGCTGGCTGTCACTGACTCAGCAGCGGCTGTTAGAGGAACGCGCCGCTGCACAGACCACTGACAGGTTGTGATCTGAACAGAGGCGGGTTCCTACTTACAGCCGCCAGTGAAAGCTAGCAACCCAGGCAGCCGCACGGCATCATGGGGACCCCTTTGTTCCTGGCCGGACTCCCCTGTACCCCAGGCCCCATAGCGGACCGTGGGTCGCTATGGCGATGGTACCGCCACTGGTTGCGAGATGTCCTATGATGATTTGAGTCTTGGGAGGAATATTTCTGTACCCATGCAGATGGTTGCATTCAATGCTCTTCGGTGATTCACATGATTTGGAGCTTGGCAGCTAAAGGATTCTGATGTGATCTGAAAAGAGAATGAGAATATGCCCTAAAAAAATGAAGATAAAGATCAGCAGAGGCACTCATGTGTGACAAATGGAGTTGATGTGTTTCATCAAGTTTTTTTATTTGATGAAAGGTACACATAAAATACACCGTTTCCATGTGTTTCATGGCTTTATTGTGGCCACTTCAGGAAGATGTGGAGAGACACTATAAACAAAATGGCAGCTTCTCCTGACGTGTATCCATCTTACCAGATCAGTCAGTGCTTCTTGGGATTTTCAGCATCATGCATTTGTTTGTCAGAGTTGCAAGGCCGCCATCGGGTCTTCTGTTTATGTCTCTGCTCATGCAAGCTTTGGGCATGCAGTTCTTCAGGCAGCTCTTGACAATAATAAGTTTTTTTAAAAAGATTAGGGATTCCCCCCAAATTCCATACAAGTCCCTTTCTGTTTGGTATGGATTTTAAGGGGGGACCCTACAAAAAATTAACTTAGGGTGCCCCCAAAATCCATTACCAGTCCTTTTTCCAAACAGCATCCTGGCAGGCCAGGTAGGAGGGTCGGGGGACATGCATGCGCCCCTCATTCCTGAGCCATAGCAGGCCACATGCCACCAAGATGGGGGGGCTTCCTTACCAGGGAAAATGCCAGCTCTAGTTCCCTAGTCTCTGGTTCTAGTCTCCCAAGGGGTGTGGACGTGTCCATCAATCGGCGGGTGACACTCGGCGGGTGATGACGATATGCATTGCTGAACGACATGATTGACAGTGGATGTGCAGCGTGAAACATTTTTGGGGATTTTTTATTTTTAATATCAAAAAGTGTCTGTTGTTTACACATATATGTTTTGTGAATGAGTAGGGGTACTAAGTACTTATTCACATGGGGTATCTGGGCCCCCCTTTCTTCTTAAAAGGGTTTCCATATTCCAATTAGTCCCCCACATAACCTTGGGGACTGGATGAGGTAAAGAAGCCTTTCTCCTCATCAACAGGGGAACAAGGTGCTTTGCAAGGGGGTCCACCCTGCCCCATGTTGAGGACCTGAGGCGTGGTATGGTTCAGGGGGGTGCTCGCTCGTCCTTTCCTGGTCTGCAAGGCTGATGCTCGGATAAAGGTCTTAGTAAGAATTTTGAGGGGGGCCCCATGTCTTTAATTTAATTTATTTTTGCTTTAAAATCCCCTTTAAAAGGACCGGAAGGGTCTGTTTTTAATGTTAAGGGGAACCCAATGTCATTTTCTGGGTGAGTAGGGTCTCCCTCAGCATCTATAGCATACTCTCATCTAGCATAATGGCCTGCTATACGTGAAGGGAATCTTCAAACACTTTGTTGACAAACAAAATGAAGCAGCCAAGCAGTCAGGAGCTGTCATTTGCTGGGAATTTAAACAGTTTTTTTTTTCCTCTTTGTAAATGTCAGTTTTGCTATAGTAGGTTGAATATATCACACAGTTTTGCCCCTTCACAGGCAGGTTCAGGGCATCCCCCAAACATGTTATTGAAAAGAATTGCCAATTTTTAGTGTTGCCCTTTAAGCAAAATTAAAATCACTGCTTCCAAATTTTTTGCTTTGGTACATGTCATTCATTGTATTGCTCGCAACTGGAGATTTTTTCACCATGTTTGCCGAAAAAACACCTGCAAATCGAACTTTAACAAGTTCACAAATGAACTGTCACAGATTTTATGGGGAGTACAAAAATCTTGTTTTCCCTTTACCCACTTCCTTACCAAAAACAACTCTTGGCTAATATCAGAACACCTGCATACTATATACTGTCAAAAGAGGTGGAATACAAAAAAGGATTTGGTGCCGTATTGCCGCAAGAAGGTAAACCAGTAATTTATGCCTCTGTAGTCACTGAGAGGTATAGAGCATCTATGCCCAAACAGAAAAGGAGATCTATGCCATTGTGTCTTGGTGTGAATATTTTCATCAATAATTATATGGGCAACAGGTAATTGTAGAATCAAAAGCTCTTGGAAATAATCAAATATCTTGCATTTGCTTGGCTACAAGTATTGCTATGTATACACAATTTAGTGACTTACAAAAGCACTAGTGCATTGATGATAAAGCATTTAATTATGTCCAGCGTTCCAATTTCAAATAAGAAAATTGAGATAATTGGAAAATCACAGCCAAAAACTCTCAGGTCATTTTAGTGCAGCGTCCCCCTTACTCGGTCAGTGATATCCCAGTATAGGATAACACTACCAGTGGCTCTTAAGGGGTGATCTGCAGTAAAAGTACTAATGGGTTTCCCTGTATTTCCTCTGCAAGAAACCTCTATAATGGATCCTCAGCACACTTTGAGTACTAGGGCCGGTTGCTATTGGTTACGGCAACTCCAAATTCTTCTTGTCTAGGGGTAATTTTACTCGCTTTTGCCCATCAGCACTCCCCGCCCTCTTGAGTGATCAATTTAAGTGATGTCCCGACTGAAGATATGATGCTTAGAACTTTTTTTGCGGAACTTCAGCGAGAGAGGTGGAGGGTTAGAATCATCCAGGCAGATGTAGATTCCATTGCATTGCAGAGTGGCGTTACTCTCTCCATTCACAGCAGGTAGAATACCTGACACAGCAATACCTGAGGTAGAGGTTACTAGTCCTTGTCATGAGTAGAAATCACTGGGCCTGCTGCTATCAGGCTTTAGGGCAGCGATGGCACGCATGCCACAGAGGCTCCTCTGGTGGCACACGAGCCTAGGTGCCAGTTACTGCGGCCCGCACATTCCAGGTTCTCACCTGGGGTGCTCCACTGGTCTCAAAGTCATGTTAAGTTTTTTTGAAGATGGCCATTGCGAATAGCGGCGGCCATCTTTAAACTTGGAAGGTGCCCAGATCCTATTTAATATATTGCTGAACCGGCAAAATATTTTAAAAAAATCATCCCATGATGGTCCAGTGGAGGATCAGTATGATCTGCATCTCTTGCTGATTCAGACCATACTGATTGCTCCCTCATGGTGCCGTTGCTCACAGGCAGTGATTAGTATGGTCTGAATCAACCAGAGATGCAGATCACACTGATCCTCCACTGGATCACCAGGATATGCTCTCATGCTGTGTGTGTGTGTGTGTTTTAATAAGTGTGTGATGCGTGTGTGTGATGTGTGTGTGTTTTAATGCGTGTGTGTGATTGTGTGTTTTAATGCGCATGTGTGTTTTAATGTGTGTGTGTGTGATGTGTGCATTTTAATGCGTGTGTGATGTGTGCGTTTTTTTAAATGAGTGTGATGTGTGTATTGTGTTTGTTTAAATGCGTGTGTGATGGAAGTGTTTCATTATGTGTGTGTGTTTTGATGTGTGTATGATCTATGTGTTTTAATGCATGTGCGATGTGTGTTTTTTTAATGTGTGTGTGATATGTGTGTGTTTTTTTAAGGAGTGTCTGTGTTTCATTACATGTGTGTGTTTTACTGAGTGTATAAATGTTTAAATATGTGTGTTTCCCTATTTTGCCTAAGCAGTGATGCTGAACATTTTGTAAACCCCAGTGCCCAAACTGCAACACAATACTAAACTTATCTTCAATGTTGGCACTTTGAGATAAATAAATTGATTTTGCGTCGCAGTTTGGGCACTTGGTTTCAAAAACGTTCGCCATCACTGCTCTAGGGTCATCACACAACTAGTCCCCAGGTTTCAAGACTAGCCATCTCAGACAATCTATTGCAGCCTCCCCACAGGAAGGGTCCCGGGGAGGAAGAGAGTGCCCACATGGTCCACCCCAAGTATGTATCTCCTCCCCAGCAAGCACCATTGGCCATCGTCTAACAGTGATTGGCTGGAGAGGGATATCCACTCATAGCAATTCCTCATTGGTTGCTCTGTTCTGTGACCAGGGTACACCCTGCAGTACACCTAGCAGCAGACAGATGCAAACAATGACAGATTGTTTAGGGGAAACCAAATGAACCCAGACTACAAATCAGCATTAGACTGCATACGATCTGATAATAATAAGTTTAATAGCACTCTTTTCAGTAGGATGCTACAATAGCCAGCCAGCAGTAAAGTTTGTATGTCTTCTGGCAACGGGAGAGTTTTGGAACTTTTTGGAAAAGTTGGTGTTATGGATTATCTGAAGTGGAAAGTTTGCTTAAACATTTCATTGATAAACAAGGGCAGGATTGAGTTGACCGTAAAAACAGAACGTAGAAAAAATTTGTGAAGTTCCATACATTATCAAGAAATGCAGAAATATACCTTTTATTGGCATAAAATCACCAGAATTGCTGCTCATAAACCAGGGATTGCACTTCATTCTGCCTGTGGAAAATAACCAGCTGCAGCCATGAGTCTTTCCTCTTGCCTTTTTCAGACAAACACGGAGGATTAGGCAGCAAGTATAAGCTGTATACTACAACAAAATAGCAAGGACATTAATTACTTTACAGGAGAGATCTCAGGTCACAATGCAAAGCTCACTTGAGCATTACCATGTTACAAAAGAACAGACCTATGTATTATCCTTTCATTCAGAAGACTTTGTAAGTTATATTTTGGGGTAAATATCTGGGGCTGTGCAAATTACATAAACAGCACGCTGAGAAAAATTATACGAAAATTCTTTTTTAATTGTTCCCTATTTCTTCCTAATTTAAATTTAGGAAATAAAAACTATGTAGCTCTGCTACCAAATTAAAGCCATACCAGAAATTATATATAGTATGTTCAGGTAACCTACAAAAGTTAAATGTATAAGTTGTGAAACCAAGACATCTCCATATAAGTGGTTAAGGACTGATTTTTATGCAAGTTCAGATATTAGGGAACCTGAGGCACTAGGCAGACTTGGAATTACAGATTCTGTACCTCTTTTTCAAGGGTTCTTACCATTCTTCGCTTTGTTCCCTGTTGCTGTTTTTAGCCACCTATTTAAAGTTCTAGAATAATGAGGTCAGTGTCCACTAGATGTCACTAAAGCTTCAGGGAAAAAAAAAATGGTTTTGTTGTAACATAAGAACACAGCTGAACTGTTATATATATATATATGTATATATATATATATATACACACACAGACGCACACACACACAAACACAGTAGCCCTCCTGCACCCCCTTCCCCGCTGTATAATGCTGAGCATTATAATAATAGTAAAAGGCATGTACATAAATATCAATAATGAATGTGTGACACTAGAACATAAACTCCTGTGGTGACCAATGCACATTGTGCAGCAATGTGGAATGCCAGGTCTAAATAAATATTTAATAACACATGACTGATGGATTCGTCAATTTTCTGTCCCTCCCTTAAAAAACCCCAATAAACACACGGACTGCGCGACATGGATTTTAACGGCCACAGCAGCCCTTTTATTAAACAAACAACTTTAACAATAACCAAAGTAATAAACCAAATATACAAAAATAATACTTTAACAAGGGTTGACCTGACAATACCTTTAATAAATTAAATAAATAAATCTAACTGGTTTGTCAAACATGAGACCCTTTGTTATAGGTTGTACTTTTTTTTTTTACAGAAGAGTAAAACACAAGAAAAAATGTATGTTGTTGTGTTGACTTTACTCTAGCTTAAGGAAATTACTCACTACTTAATAGAGATATAGGTTTAAAAAAATGTGTCAGATGTGGTAGACCATATACTTGGCAAAATTGCCTTGAAACAATGTCTCATGTGTCACAAAAAAACTGATCAGTATGCTCAAATGTAAACTGCAATAGGGAAAAACCAAAACAAAATCAGGTTCTGGACCCATGCACTGGATGGACTAAAGGCAAATGGATGTGCAATTTCCACAAAGAAACTAAACATGTTTAACACTACACACCATGTGGGTAACACAGTGCTGGGACTCAAGAAAATGCTGCTGTATTCTTCATTGCTCAGGAGATATTGCACCCCAATGATCTTTAGCTCCCAGTCCACCCAGTCACTAGCCGGTTCCAAGTGTAGGGTGAAATAAACTTATTTATTGAGCAACTGTACAATATTTTATACACAAAGTGATCAGATAAGATTATAATCCCATCACATACTCCATGTCCTCCCCAGACATTCTAACTGCCCAACCCAGCAGCTCCATACAGCCATAGCAGAAGTCTGGCCAGACGCAGGAGAATGTCATTGTCCTGCGCTCCTTGCAGTGGTGTATTTAGGTTTTGTGCTGCCCTAGGCAAGACTTGACCTGGGCGCCCCCCCCCCCATCTAAATTTGCCCCACCCCTTCCTATTTAAAACATTTAGCATAACCTGTTAGAAGCTGAATATGGATGGCGAGCATCTGTTTAAATAGTAATAGCTGTATCACTTCTGCCAGCATCGGAAAGAGGAGGCTGCTAAACCTATCATTCAGAACTGACCGGCCAGCCTGGCAGAGCAGTATACATTGTTGTCAGGAACCCTCTCCTCCACAAGCTTGCTCCCACCCTCCCCCCTCTCCACCACAAGCAGGCTCCGTGCCTTAAACGGAGCTGCAGCTTTTACAAACAGGCTGTCAGACAGACGTTTGCGGTACAAGGCGTTTGCCTAGGGCCGCCCCCCAGGAAAGTGCCGCCCTAGGCAAACGCCTTGTTTGCCTCGTGGTAAATACGCCCCTGGCTCCTTGGGAATACAAAGAGTGCTAACGGGGGTGGTGCTGACAGTCTTTTTGATGAACAGGTTACACAGTATAAGATACTTAAACATAACCCAATAATAACACACACATAATCCATAAACTGATGAGCATGTCGTCACACATGGAACTTCACATTTCAGAACTGTTTGCTCTGCACATTTTGGCTTTTGTAGAGTGTTGTCTCCACTCGGATTTGTTTCAAGACCCGTGTCGCTAGTTGGGGGCTGCGGATGTGAGAAGGTTTGTCTCTAGTCAGAGTAATTGATACCCTGGCAACTCTGTGGGATCAGTTCAACCTGGTATATGAAAAAGAGAACAAACAAAGCCCACCACCTAGCCCATCATCTCATGGGTAAAAAGGTTGAGTAGATTGTAAAAATGCACTCACATTGTAGTGAATAAAATCCGCAGTGAAAGCAAAAGTCCTGAATCTTCTCTGGTAGCTCTGGTGGGTGTATAAGTCGCCCTCAAATCAGAAGTGCAGGAGAGGCATTACCTTGGTAGGGCAGTGTGAAACACAAAGAAACGACCAAGACCTCTGATCGTGCATAAAGCAAACACAAACTTTTATTAACTAAGTAAGTATAAAATGCACTTACATGGTGTAGGAAAAAAGCTGCATGTAGATAGATGAAACCGTCCGTAAGCCACAGTGTAATACCGTACCAGTGACAGGAGTACATCCCCGCACAAGGCCGGGACATACAGCTGTCACAGAGTTAACTGCGGTTCAGTGTAAAAAAACGGCATATTACTTGTACTGTGCCGTTTTTTTTACACTGAACCGCAGTTAATTCTGTGACAGCTGTATGTCTCGGCCGTGTGCGAGGATCAGAGGCAGGGCTTGAAAAATCCAGACGAGCAGCTTTACATTCAAGCGATCGCCGATCGCTTGTATTAGTTCAGCCTAAACCCAGCATGTTCGCAGTTAGTCAGTTTGGTGAGCAATATAGGCAGATTGGGCAATTTCACTTGCCCACCTGAAACTCTAGCTCAGGGGTGCCCACAAGGTCGATCGCAATCTACCAGTCGATAGCGTAGCGATCACTGGTAGATCGCCATGTCCTCTCCTCCCGAACCCCTGCTCTAGCTGATGCAGCCAGAATTCATTCGTTCAGTGGTTTCACTGCTGCTTAACCCTTTCACTGCCACCGACGTAAGGCCTAGGGCGGAACAAAAGTGTTCCCGGCTGGCCAGCTCAGTATGCCTTACGTCGGTGGCATTTACAGTTCTGCTATAAGCTCATGGTCGATTTAGTGACCATAAGTTTTTTAGAGAACTGTCCCCTTCAAAATAATAGCTGTCATCAGCGGCTCACAAGCCGCTGATGACCGCTATTAACGAAAATACCGGGCGCCCCGCCGGCACCGCTGCTGCCGGCCGCCGGCATCTAGATTCTCTCATCCCTGCCTGAAGCTGCTCCATGCAGGGATGAGAGACTCCATGGATCCCCACTGCTGCCCCCCACTTGTAGGGTCTGTAGCAGTGGGGATCCGATTCAAATTGGCCGGCGGGGGGGCGAGCGGCGGCTGCAATTCAGGATGGCCGAGCGGTGTTCCGATCGGAGCCGCTGTCATCCTGTCAGTTTTTGGATGACAGCGGCTCTGTAGCGTGGCCGAGCGGGGGATCGTTAAATATCAATGATATTTAGCGGTCCCTCTGTGCAGAGCAAACACCGCAGCGATCGTCTGATCACTCCAGTGTTTGTAAATAACTGGGGAACAATTAAAACATTAAATTAACTGTGGCATCGCATGGCAAAGCTTTGTGACGCATTGCCGTGCGTTGTTATATCTTGTGTTGCAATTAAATATACGCCAGTATCATTTTATCACAACACAAACACCAACACAACATAAAAACAATTTTTAACATAAGTCGCTTATTTACAGTTTTGCGTACCATCATTTTTTTACCTTTTCGCAAAAAGGCGCAATTTCAAATTTGCAAACATTTGTTACTTATTAACTCAATACAGTTTTATCTTTTAGATTTAGTCAGAAAATATTTTTTTTTTTTGTGTACTGATTTTAGGGCTTTATCAATTAAATTTTTTTATTTTTATCGGTTTAATTAGAGAAACATTTGCGCAATTATTGCAGGGCCTACAAATTTAGGAGCAAGCGTCGGCTGGCAGGGAGAAGCCGCAACTTTCAGGATGCCCGAGCGGTGAGGAGAACGAAGCCGCTGTCATCCTGTCAGTTTCCGGATGACAGCGGCTCTGTGCGTGGCCAAACGGAGGACCGATTAATATCATTGATATTTACCGATCCTCTGTGCAGCACAAACACCTGAGTGATCGTCTGATCACTCCAGTGTTTGTAAATAACTGGGGCACATAGGGGGTATAAAATTAATTTCAGTACAGCGTTGCATGACGGAATAAATGTCAGTCAAAGTACCACAGCGCTGAATACTGAAAAATGGGCTGGCACTTGGTCTTCAAGTGGTTAACCTGCCTGTAAAGTGGCACATCTTTACAATGCAGCACAACTGACACTTCTAAAGAAAAAAAATGAATTTTTTTTTCTAAAGCGTGCAGTTCTCCCTCCCAAACAATACCAGACCCTTAAGGTCTGGCAGGAATGTTCGGAGCAATTTAAAAAAAAAAAAGCATGGGGTACACCCCAAAAGTCATAGCAGCCACTTAAGGTCTGGTAGGAATATTTAGGAGGAACCCTGTGTAAATAAAACAAAAAATAAGTGTGTGGGGTTCCACCTCAAAGTCATACCAGACCCTCAGGGTCCCTTCACACCAGATGCAGTGCACTCCGGCCCGATTCTAGCCTGTGGTCTGGTCCGATGCGATCAAAGCAGTATTTTGATCGGACCAGACCGGACCGCAGGCACAATGTACCTTGCGATCCCGTGCGGCTGATCGTATTGTGGCCGGAGGGCGTGGCTACGGCGCCATTCACTTCAATGGTCCGCCACTCCTTCTCCTGCCCTACAAAAAAACTGAGCTGGCCACAATGCAAGGCAGTGCATTCTGGCTAGAATCGGGCCGGAACACACTGCATCTGGTGTGAGTGGGCCCTTAATGAATATTGGAGGAATATTGAGGAGGGACCCCATGTAAAAAAAAAAGTGTGTGGGGTTCCCCATTAAAGTCATATCAGGCCCTTAAGGTCTGGTAGGAATTTTAAGGAGGGGAAAAAATGTTGGACGGGTGCGCCAATATGCTAAAACGACAATTCCGCCTAATGTGCTACACATGTTACATATCGCCGCCAACATCGGAATGAGAGCAGTAATTTTAGGGGCATTAATTACTGATAACACTAAACTGATGAGCGGTTAAAGCTTTTAAAGCGTTGCCTATGGCCAATTTTCGGTGTGGTCGTCTTCTGCAATTTCGCGGGCACGCACAATTTTAAAGCTTGACATGTTTGGTGTCTATTTACCCAACGTGACCCTGTCTTTTATGTTTTACCAAAAAAATTGGGTAATAATAAATGTTTCATAACATTTCATAGGTTAACAGGTTTTTTTTCAAAACTTAGGGTACTTTTTTTGTTATATAGTTAAAAATAAAAAACCCCAATGGTGATTAAATACCACTAAAAGAAAGCTCTATCTGTCCCCAAAAAATGGTATAAAATTTGTTTCAGTACAGCGTTGCTTGACAGAATAAATGTCAATCAAAGTACTGCACCACTGAATACTGAAAAATAGGAAGGGGGTGTAAACACCTGGTCTTCAAGTGGTTAAAAACCCGTTGAGCGCTTCCCCCGTCACTGGGACGAACAGCCACCGCAGAAGGGCATTTTGACAGATGCCGGTAACATATAAACATTTGAGCAGAGCTAGCAGTGACAGCTAGCTCCGCCTAACTGTTTACAGTTGTAACAGGGTGAGCCATGATTGGGCAGAGTCATCATGACTTTTCCCAATCAAGGCTCTCACTGTTCTCTGTGCCCTGATTGGGCAAAGTCTTGCACCTGACCTGTGGCTTTAGCCAATCAGGGCTCACAAGGCAACCTGACAATTTGTGTGTTCGCTGAACACATGAACTGCCGATGTTCGAGTCGAACTCAGGTTCGGCTCGAACATCGAGCCCAACCCTACCTACAAGTAGTGTATAGTAGCTATTACTATAATTTTGCCTAACTGTTTAACAACTATTGAGATAAGACTTCAGCCACACGGAGTGCATTTTTTTAATGAGTTGGCTGGTTCAGAAGCTTGCACTGTGAGAGAGAACAGGAAAGCACAGACATTCTGTAGCACTTTAAAGCAGAGTAATAAGTAACAACTAGCAACAACTTGAAGCAAATAGTACAATAGGACAACAAAGTCATTACCTATTTACAGGAAGGTGATCAAGCCAAGGTACAAGTTCATACTGCTACATGACTGTGAGTCAAGTAATTTTTTAAATTTCACTCACTTGGTTTAATTTGTGTGGTTAACAGCAACACAAGGCAGGCAATCAATACAAACGCATGACTACTTTCAGATTAAGAGGGTTATTCACTAAGTAGCCGAAGAATATAACCATAGCTTTGGCTACTCCTTTGGCTCACTTCGACCGCCAGAGCCCTTTGGTTCGGCCGAACTGAAGGGCTGCTGTACGGGCTATTCACAATAGCCCGTACAGCAGCCGAACAGCTCAGGCGTGCTGAACGCATATGCTTCGGCTCAGCTGAGCTGAACACACAGCCGAAACAGGGAGAACGGTTCTCCCCACAAATGTAAACAAAACAAAAAAACAGCGAGGGGTCCCCCTCCTGATCCATACAATACACACGCAAATATGCGTTGGGTGCGCAGCACATGTTACATATCTTGCGAACATTGGAGCGTGAGCAATAATTTTGGGGCCATCAATCACGTTAACACTAAATGGTAAAAGTTTTTAAAGCATTGCCTATGGACAATTTGGGTTATGGTCGTTTTTTTGCGATTTCGCAGGCACACGAACCCGACGTGACCCCATCTTTTATATTTTACCAAAAAATTGGGCAATAATTCATTTTTTTACAACATTAAGTAGAAAAAACTGTTTTTTCCCCACATTTTCACGGTACTTTTTTCTTTATATAGTAAAAAATGATATACTTTATTTCATGAAAAAAAAATGAACATACTATATACTATGCTACAGGGCTTATTTCTCTGCTTTATATGTTTGTTATCATGCCTAACTAGATGCTTTAAAAAATTGTAATTATTTTAACCAGCATTATAAAACATATACCGCTTTACTAAAATGTACCTATTAGACCAACACTTTAATTCAGTTTTGTGATTAAGTAGCAGGAATCACTTTTAACTCACATCCTTGGTTATTAGACTATTACACTTCATTTACACAAACAAGGTTTCCTATTAAGAACCTACCACCCACTCAGATGATAAATATGATGGGAGATGTCACTCAACTCACAAACAGAAACCCACATAAGCAGGCACAGAACTTGATAAACATGGCAGCAGGGAAAGAGCATCCACTTGCATGTCTTTGTCAAGCATAATAGTCACAGCTACATGTTCATTATACAAATTAAAATAGCTTCCTTTTTGTGGTAAACATATTTGCATAACCCATAAATTGTTAGTTTGATTGAGATTTTGACTGGATCCACAGTTTAGTCAAATAGTACTGTCTTTATTCTGACATGTATAGCATTGTTTTACCAGTTGCTAATCTATTATGTAGAAAGTAGTAAAGATAATTAAAGTAGACAGTTATAATTTTCTAACTGTAATAGTTGTTACTCTTGTCTCTACCTTAAATAAGGTAGAAAGTAGTAGTTAAAACCAAAATCTATGTTTTAGTATGTTTGGTATCATGCCTCAATGTTTTTTTAAATCAATTTTTGTGAATCTGTTGAATCTGCTGAAAACACTAAGGGGGTTATTCACTATGCTGCTGCAGGCAGCCGAGTGAATAACCAAGTCGAATGCAGGGAGCCGAATGCAGTTCGGCTATTCACTTCAGCCGACTATGGCTGATTGTAGCCGTACATCGGCTGGCTTCGGCTCCCGTTGGTCCAGCCGAACATGCACTAGTGAGCTGAAGTGAAACATCCATTCGACTCAGCTGGTCCAACATCTGGATCAGCTGAGACGAACCTCTGCCAGTTCACCCCAATTCTCATGAGAGCCGAACAGCAGTGAGTGAATAGCTGCATGCCGCCGAGCGGTAGGGAGCAGTAAACAAAAGAAAAAAAAGAAAAATGTCATGGGATCCCCCTCCCAATCCATACCAGACCCTTTAGGTCTGATAGGAAAGTTAGGAGGGACCCCAAGTTAACAATTAAAAAAAAAGTGGTTCCCCCGAAAAGTCATACCAGGCTTTAGGTCTGGTAGAGATTTTAAAGAGGAACCCTACCCCCAAAAAAGGAAAAAATTTGTAATCTGAGCACAGGCCCGACAGCCCCCCTCCTCTGCCATACCAGGCCACATGCCTTCGGCATTGAGAGGGTGCTTTTCCGCCGTGGACAAGGGTCTCTTCCGCTACAACCCTGACCCAGTGGCTGTGGGGGTCTGTGGGCAGGAGGGCTTATTTGAATCAAGGTAACCCCTTTTGTAAAGGGGCACCCAGATGCTGCACCCCCTTCTGAATGAGTAAGGGGAAACTTGTACCCCTACCCGTTCACTAGAGGGTAAAAGGAAAATGTAAATAAACACACAACACTTTTAGAAAAAAACCTTTAATTGAAAAAAAAACCACAAAGTTCAAAGCGTTGTCCACGACATTGACTCGTTGAAAAAAAAAACACTGCCTGCCGCACCTTCCACACCCGAAATTGTTCATTCCGCACCCAAAATTGTGGGAGTTCAGGTTGTGTGATATCGTGATTGACCTTTGGATTACGTCGGATCAATTTTTTTTCTGAAAGTGTGGTGTGTTTACTTACATTTTACTTTAACCTTTGGTTATATTAGCCCCATCAAGTCTAATATATATGTACTTAGTGCTCCTCTAGAAGGTGACTATAATAAA
>NW_017308981.1:18458-22039 GCF_000935625.1 Nanorana parkeri
TATATATATATATATACCTTTTTGCTTGAGAGTTACTTTTAAAAATGGGTTTAACTAATGCTATACCCCATTCTATACCATACCATAGCAGTATATTTTACTCTAAGGCCCCATTCACACCTAGGCGTATTGTAATATGCGCGTCTGTCGCGCGACCGTCACACGGTTTTTTAACCGCGATTCGCGGTAAAAAAAGTCGCGCGACCGTCGCGCGATTCCAAAGGCTACTTGGCTGTATCCCAATGGAAAACGCCCTACAAAACGGCCCAAAGTAGTCCCGGGACCTTTTCAGGCGTGGGCCGTTTTGTAGGGCGTTAGGGATGAGCGGAAATACGCCTAGGTGGGAACGAGGGCATTGACTACAATGCTATTTATTTTTTTGACAGTTTTGTAGCGCGTTCGTCGAGCGTAGGACGCGCTACAAAACGGTCAGGTGTGAACGGGGCCTAAACCATTAGCAATACATTGCAGTATTGGGAGTGATCACTAGGCGGCGCTTGTTCACAGGATAACACAGCAGTTTCACAAATGATCGATCAGACACCAGTTTTTCAGGATAACAGCACTTTTCAGAGATCATTCAGACACTCATTCCCAGGATAATCCAGCACTTTGCGGTCCATTCTTGTACTTTTTCTTGCTCCAGAGCCTGCTCTCCCTCTCCTAGAAGGTGGCAGATCGGCAGAACAGTGAGAACACAGGGGATTTTTTTCGCTGGTTAGTTGGGAGTTCCGGTTAGCTGAATACCAGATAACAGAGAGTTTCCTGTGTAATAAGTTAATGGATAGCTTTGATGAAATGCATGAATACTGCTTTTCAACTCTTTTCCAATTAAATTTGCAGCTTAGAAAATAGATTATACCATTTGATATATTGTAGGACTCTTCACCGCCACTTTTATTGCAAACTTTAGGCAAGGCTTTGTCACTTTTTCAATAGTCTCCATGATTTTTCCAATTTAGATTTTTCTTTATACTTTTTGCATGCATTACATTAGAAATAATAGTAAAAAATGAAAACTAAGTTGCATCTTCATAATACAATAAAAGGATAATTTGGGGATTTTGTAAATTGTTCTTTAACCACTTGAAGACCAAGACCCAGAGAAGCTGATGAAGCCGAGATCTGCTTACCAGCTTCTCATCGTCATCTGTTACCGGAGAGTGACACTGAATGCAGAAGTGATGTAATACACATCACTTCCTGCATTCAGGGACAGGAGAGGAGATCAAAGGGAGATGGTGTACTGATCTCCCTTTGATCTCCAGTGACAGAGTCGCCGTGCTGGTCCCACTGGGCACAGCGGATCTCTGAACCAACAGCGGCGGTCACAGCAGCTCGGGGGTGGGGGGGCTCACACCCGCAGCTACTACAAGCGATCAGGCATCTCTTGAATGTAAACAACCATCGCTGGCTGTTTGCATTTCTAACACTTTCCCCACCCGTGTACACGCTGGGCACTGCACACGAGTGGGGTAAGGGGCAGGACGTCTTAAGACACCCTCCCGCTCCTATAAGGCTCCTGTCCGGCTGACCAGCATACCAGCATACTGCCTCTGTCACAGGGGATCAGAGGGAGGTCGGTTCACGACCTCCCTCCGGTCCCCTCTCCGCTGTCAGAATGTGGAAGTGGTGTATATTACATCCCTTCTGCATTCTCGTGTCACTCTCCAGCTTCAGATGCTGGAGAGAAGCTGATGAAGCAGATTTCTGCTTCTTCAGGGGGGTCCTAGGTGACATTAGGGGTCTTGGAGACCCCTGATGTCTCCATAAAGAGGACCTGTCACCTCTTTTGCTATCACATAGAGGGGTTTCTCAGCCCCCTCTGTGATAGCAATAAAGTTAAGTGAAAAAAAAAGGAAAAAAATTTAAAGTGTCCCCCCAAATTTTTTTAAAGTTACACATAAAAAAGAATTTAAAAAACATGTTTTTTAAAAAGTCCCCACCCCTACATAGACACATGTAAACATGCGTCAGGTGCGCATACCTGCGAAAACGACGATTGCGCCCGTTACGCCGCACATGTTACATATCGCCGCGAACGTCGGAATGAGAGCAATAGTTATAGGGCCATCAATCTCTGATAACACTAAACTGATGAGCTGTAAAAGGTTTTAAAGCGTCGCCTATGGCCAATTTCGGGTAAGCTATTTTTTTGCTATTTCGCGAGTGCGCGCAATTTTTACGCTTGACATGTTTGGTGTCTATTTACCCGACGTGACCCCGTCTTTTATATTTTACCAAAAAAGTGGGTAAAATTAGTTGTTTTATAACATAATGTAAAAAAAAACTGTCTCCTGAATATAGTAAAAAAATGAAACCCCCAGTGGTGATTAAATACCACCAAAAGAAAGCTCTATCTGTCCCCAAAAAATGGTATAAAATTCATTTCAGTACAGCGTTGCATGACGGAATAAATGTCAGTCAAAGTATCGCAGCGCTGAACACTGAAAAATGGCCTGGCCAGGAAGGGGGTCTAAACACCTGGTCTTCAAGCGGTTAATGGTGTTTCTGAATATTATGATATTTTTTTATAAGGACCTTGACTATATTTTTGACTATTTTATTTTTTTCTTTTGCCTGCCTCTGGCAAAAGGTTGAACATGATAGACAAGGGTCTTTTCAACCTAGCTGATTATGTAGCATTATTTGCATGCTCTTCATTTTACTGATCAAAAGCTTTTATTTAAAAACTCTCTCATAAATTACTTTCAGCCCATTAAATAAGTATAACAACTTTCTAAGTTATATTGTCAAATTAAATAAAAAAACTCAAAATGATGTAACAGATGGACAACTGCACCCTGGAAACACCACCAAGAGTGTGTCAAATATAGCATAATTTATCTTGTCTTTCAAAATCTCATATTCAAACTTCCCTGTGGTGTACATCTGTCTTTAATTCTCTTTACATTGAGTGGTATTAGAAAACGGGTTTTGCTTTGCCATTGATTTTATACACACAGTTTACCCATTAAAAGAGTAATAGCATCATATTATTGTAATACTTATTTAGTGTGGAAATAATTATCAGCACATATAAAAAATAGTCTTTTTGGATACTATTAAGAAATAAAAGCATGCCACATAGATAAGCACAGTGATAACAGCTTTCAAAATACAGAAAGCAAAGGTAGTATGTTATATTTGTACATTTGCTTGGTATCTCTAATTATATTTCAAGAGCTGTAATTTCAAATTACAGTTATAGTTTGCAGCAAACCTGTGGCTTGCCCATACAGGCCCCTTAGCAATACTATGGGGTCTATTCACGAAGCTGCCGAGGGCAGCCGAGTGAATGACCGATCTGAAGTGAAGTGAGCCGAACACTGTTCGGCTATTCACTTCAGGCTGGTACGGCTAATTTCAGCCGTACATCGGCTGAAATCAGCCGTACATCGGCTTGCTTCGTGTGGCTTCGGGTTGGCCGAACATGCACAGCATGTTCGGCCAACCCGAAGTGCAGAAGGAGTTCGACTCAGCCGATCCAACATCTGGATCGGCTGAGCCAAACCTCCGGCAGGCTTCTCACTGCTGTTCGGGCTATTCTTGAAGATGCCGAACAGCAGTGAGTGAATAGC
>NW_017308981.1:22997-30777 GCF_000935625.1 Nanorana parkeri
GAAAAGCATTGGGACATTACTATTGGCTATTTCAATTTGCAATAGCCAATAGTAAACTAGCATTGTTCCCACCCTCTGCTGATGGACCTGATGGGGAACTGCAGCAGAGGGCGGGAACAATGCTAGTTTACTATTGGCTATTGCAAATTGAAATACCCAATAGTAATGTCCCAATGCTTTTCAATGGGAAAAAATCTTTTTTTTTTTTCTCTCTATTCTGACATCAATCGTGTCAGAATAAAGAAAAAAGACACAGCGCTGTTTCTCTCCTTGGTGGCCGGGAGCAGGAGACTCCCGGGGCGCCAGGGAGAGTTTGCTGTTTGGAGATCAGTGTCCCTGGTTAGCAGGTAACCAGGGACGCTGATCTCACTGCAAGTGGCCAGCTGTCAGAAGCAGGCCGAGCGGCCGGCCAATGGCCAGCCGCTAGGCCAGCTTCGGCTTTCAGCACGGCTCAGCCGAGCTGATGCATATGCGTTCGGCTCGGCTGAGCCGCTCGGCCATGATCGGGAGCTGTACGGGCTATTGTGAATAGCCCGTACAGCACCCCTTCGGTTCTACTGAACCGAAGGGGTCCTGGAGCCGAAGCTAGCCGAAGGATCGGGCGAAGCTACGGCCAGATCCTTCGGCAGCTTCGTGAATAGACCCCTATGTAACATGCTCACCTTTTAGCTGCTCCTATCAACTGCCAGGAGCAAAAAAAAGTATTTCTTTCTTAAGAATATGTACTGTTGCTTTTTCATGAATGGGCATAAAACAGACTTACTTTAAGCTCCTCAATGATAGGACTAAGACCATCCCTCCTATCTATCAGAGCTATGCATCAAACCGTCTTGCATTTGTGCATTATACAGCCTATGATGTTATTAAAGCTGACACCTACTATAATGTCCCATCCAGTATTCTATTTTGCTTGAAGAGTAGGCAAATTCAATGGCTATAACTGCAACCTCCATTTGTAAAACGTTATACACGTATAGGATCCTATATCCTATCCTTCAATGAGAATGTAGATGGCTACAATATCTTCAGTTGTTTTTTTAAATATATATTTAAAGTGTTATATAATTGTAAAAAAATTTTTTGTGTATATACAATCATGGTCAAAAATATTTGCACCCATGCATTGCTGTCAGATAATGCATAACTTCGCGCAGAAAACTTTTGCAATTACAAATGTTTAGGCATTCTCATGTTTATTTCTTTTGTTTGTATTGGTATGACACAAAAATGTGGAGAAAAAAAAGCCAAATCTGACACATTCCAAGCAAAACTCAAAAAATGGACTGGACAAATGTATTGGCACCTTCTCCAAATTGCAGAATAATTGCATTCCAAGTTTGTGATGCTCCTGTAATTTGTAATTAAACTCACCTGTATCAATTAACAGGTACTGACAATATAGAAATCACACCATCAACCAGTTAAAATGGTGGAAAATGTACTCAACCTTTCTGTTGTGTGTCTCTGTGTACCACATGGAGCATGGAGAAGAGAAAGAGCAGAAAATAATTGTCTGAGGATATGAGAATGAAAATTGTGGAAAAGCATGGACAATCTCAAGGTTACAAGTCCTTCTCCAGAGATCTTAATGTTCCTGTGTCCACTGTGCGCAAGATTATCAAGAAGTTTACAGCCCATGGCAATGTAGTTAAGCTCCCTGGACATGGACGAAAGAGAACAACAAAGATTGCAGCAAAGGATTGTTTGAATGGTGGATAAAGACCCTCGATCAACTTCCAGACAAATTCAAGCTGACCTTCAGGCACAGGGTACAACTGTGTCAGCACGCACTGTACGTCGCCATCTGAATGAAAAGGGACTTTATGGTAGGAGACACAGGAGGACCCCACTGCTGACACAGAAACATAAAAAAGCCAGATTGGAGTTTGCCAAAACTTACCTGAGGAAGCCAAAATCCTATTGGGACCTTTTTGGTAAAGCCCATCATTCTACTGTTTTCACAAAAACAAAAAAGAAATGAGGCCTTTAAAGAAAAAAAAATACAGTCCCTACAGTCAAACATGGTGGAGGTTCACTGATGTTTTGGGGCAGGGGCGTCCCGAGGCTGGGTGACACCCGGAGCGGTAACAGAGTGTCACCCAGCCGAGACGTCACTGCGCATGCACGTGACCTCACCACGCGTGTGCGTGATGACGTCATCGCGCACGCGTGTCAGTATTCTGATACCTGCCGGCGGCCATCTTGGTGATGGACGCCTGCAAAGAGAGGAGGGGACAGTCACCCGGCGGGATAAGGTATGTCGGGTGTTCGATCCATGACCGAGCGCCCGATTTTTCAGAGGGGGGTGACACCAAAATGACTGTGAGTCATTTTGGTGTCACACCTCCAATGGTCGTACCCCCCGCACCCCCCTTGTAACGCCACTGTTTTGGGGTTGCTTTTCTGCTTCAGGCACTGGATGTCTTGACTGTGTTCATGGCATTATGAAATCTGAAGACTAACATAGCATTCTGGGGTGCAATGTAGGGCCCAGTGTTAGAAAGTTGGGTCTCCGTCAGAGGTCATGGGTCTTACAGCAGGACAATGACCCAAAGCACACATCAAAAAGCAAAAATGGTTTCAAAAAAACACTGTAGAGTACTGAACTGGCCAGCAATAAATCCAAATCTGAATCCCATAGAGCACCTGTGGAGAGATCTCAAAACAGCAGTTAGTAAAAGGAATCCTTCTAATCTGAGAGACCTGGAGCAGTTGGCGAAAGAAGAGTGGTACAAAATTCCTGTAGAGAGATGTAAGAAACTCATTGATGGTTACAGGAAGCAGTTCATTTCAGTTATTTTTTACAAAGGGTTTGCTACCAAATATTAATTGAGGGTGCCAATAATTTTGTCCAGTCCATTTTTGGAGTTTTGCCTGGAATGTGTCAGATTTGGCTTTTTTGTTTCTCCACTTTTTTGTTTCATACCAATACAAGCAAAATAAATAAACATGAGAATGCCTAAACAAAGGTTTCACCATTCTTCCAGAAACGCATTTGTGAGGTCAGGTACTGATGTTGGACGAGAAGGCCTGACTCGCAGTCTCCGCTCTAATTCATTCCAAAGGTGTTCTATTGGGTTGAGGTCAGAACTCTGTGCAGTCAAGTTCCTCCACCCCAAACTCGCTTATCCATGTCTTTATGGACCTTGTTTTGTGTACAGGTGAACAGTCATGTTGGAACAGGAAGGGGCCATTCACAAACTGTTCCCACGAAGTTGGGAGCCTGAAATTGTCCAAAATGTCTTGGTATGCTGATGCCTTAAGAGTTCCCCTAAGGGGCCAAGCCCAACCCCTGAAAAACAACCCCACCATAATCCCCCTTCCACCAAACTTTAGACTTGGCACAATGCAGTCAGGCAAGTACCATTCTCCTGGCAACAGCCAAACCCAGACATGTCCATCAGATTGCCAGACAGAAGCATGATTCGTCACTCCAGAGAACGTCTCTACTTCTCTAGAGTCAAGTGGCAGCATGCTATACACCACTGCATCCGACGCTTTGCATTGCACTTGGTGATGAAAGGCTTGGATGCAGCTGCTCAGCCATGGAAACCCATTCCATGAAGCTCTGTTGTTGTATCAATCTGAAGGCCACACGCCTTCAGATTGGTATCACGGTATCACACTTAAATTCACTGAGCTCCAGAGAGCAACCCATTCTTTCACAAATGTTTGTAGAAGCGTCTGCATGCCTAGGTGCTTGATGATTTTATACACCTGTGGCCATGGAGGTGATTGTAACACCTGAATCCGATGATTTGAAGGGGTGCCCCAATACTTTTGGCAATATAGTGTATCTCGGATTAGCTATTATAACCACACCCCCATGTTGTAAATGGTTCCATCTACGGGGTGGAATGGTCTTAATGGCGAGGGACACTTCTGCAAACTATGCATTCCAATTGATGGAAGTTACCTGAATGGAAGTAAATTGAATCAGTTAATTTTCCCGCCATGCTACCTCTCGAAATGACCTTCCTCTTGGGTATATATATACTTCAAGGTATGGTCCTTTAACTGTGCCCACTCTGAGGAAGTTCTATTTTGAATGAAATGCATTAGCATTTGAGCCCAGTGGATTGGAAGCCTGTGAGTCCCTACATGTGGTAAAGGCTTTCGGCACAAAGCATCAGTATCCGGCTGGATCGAAGAGATTTTGCTATCCAATGCAGTGAATCTCCTAACACTACTAGATACCAAAGCTTGGTGGATGATGCAAATGTGGGTGAGACCTGCTTCATTGTTACCTTGAAGATAGTTTTTTTGGTGAGATTACATATCGGAATGCTATACTCTTCCGGCACCATGTGAAACCGCTTGATCTTCAGAAGCGGTTTTTGCTACTATGATTCATACTATATTGTATGATTCATGCAGCATTCCTTATGGGTCACACAGGCAGCTGTGAGCCTTACATTTCTCTAATTAAAAGTGCCTGCAAGTTTTGGTCGGGACATACACAAAAGAGGCGCCTCTATGATATTTACAGAATGAACTCATTACTGCAGTATGCTATTTACCACATGTAATGTGAAAAATAACTGTAAAAATGTAATGTATTGTATCTCTTTTCAGGCTGAGTATATGAACCTTTTGATAGAAATCCAGTGCCCATGTAACATTCTGTGAGCTGAACTGAAATCTCAAACAATGTTATCAGATAAAATCAGCAAACAGGGATTTTCTTTTCACATGGTTGAATAGTTGAAGTGAATCTTCACTCAATTTATTATGTGAACATTCTCAAATCCTTTAGTAAATCAGCCTAATTGTGTGATAGGCAGGTGATATACAAAAGACATCTAGAGAAAAGCAGACTGGGCAGAAAAGATACAGACCGAGCACAGCAGACAAACTATGTTTAAATTTGTCCTGCGACTAAATTCTTGATGTCGGTGCCTTAGCCAAAAATGGTAAAATGTATCTTGTAAAACAATATTTCTTCACACAAAAAACCTTTTGGTACACTGTCAATAAATATAGCCCCGGTGCCAAAACCATAAACATATTTTTTAAAACAACTATATTTTCCATAAGGATAGTTTAACTGGATGAGCAGCGCTAAAGGATTCAATTAGTTAACACATGAAATTGCAAAACAATACCAGCGCCTTCAAATCCAAAAAGAGCCCAGCAGTAAAAAATACAGCAAACACGATGGAGGCAGCTCCCACAGATTAGATGGACCACCAGTCTATGAGAAAAGGAACAAAAGAGAGCGCCTCCATAGTGTAAAAATGTTATTTAATAGTAAAAACACGCAGCTCTAAGGCTGTACATACAACAGTTCAGTAGAATAAAAAATCTGCAAGACTTCCCTTTAAAAAATGGGATTTGGTTTTAGGGCGTGGTATTTGGGGATTTTCTTTTATTTTTGAGGTTTGATAGTTTTTATTTTGTGAAAAGAAGGCCTTTATTTCAGGTTAAACTTTTTTTTGTTAACGGACAGTTTTCTCAAAAGTGGGCTTTTGAGGTTTTCATTTGTTTTATTGATTTTTTTTAATTTTATGTTGATAAGGCCATTCTTACACTTGGGGTCCTTAAAGCGGAGCCTTTACTTCTCAAAACAATCTTGTCCTTTTGTTCACAGCACACTGCTGTATAATTGTACATGGCTGTACCCTCTGCAGTACCTTAATTCTTGTGAAAAACAAGAACAGCCTGTGTTCTTTGTCTATAGTAAATTTGAGCCTAGCACTGCTTATTAAAATTGTTCTGTTGCTGCCAATTTTACACTATTGTATCATCTGCAGTCTCATAATCCTTTTAGTTAAACGCCTGCCTGTTGTCTTTTGCTTTAGTACATTTTAATCAATTTTCCCCCATTGAAGATGTCAGTTTGCCATCAGGGAGAACATGGACAGCTACAGTGAACTACTGGCTTTGTGTGTTTTCATTGTCCCCCATGCTTGCCGCATGAAAAGATCTTCTCCGTGCATGATTTTCAAAAATTGTTTTGTTTTGGTACATGTTCCCAATGGCAGTGCCCTCCTTCCCAGTTATTTGGCAGTGGATAGCCTACAGGTTTTAAAAAATGGACAGAATTTACCAAGATTCACCCCCTCATGAACATCAATAGGATTCACCTCTAAGTTCAGGTTAGATAAATTGCAAACAAGATTTACAGAACCCTGGCAGATTTGCCTTTCACTACTCATGCTTATGATATACAGTATAAACACTGGGACTTTTAAACTGCCAAATTACAAGATATCTGTTTCTTAAATACATTCCATTTATTACACTCAAAAGGTATATAAAACAAGTCACATAAGGTTAAAAAACAATAATTTAGCTTAGTTCCATATTTCCCCATAATATTGGGGTAATATAATATATAGGCCCTGTGTGTGTTTTAAAGTAGCTGCTGCTCAAAGCTCTCTCCACTTATGGACTACAATCTCAGTACAAATTAATAAATTAAAAATGTGACTATAGTCCATCAAAAGAGCAAGCTTGGAGCGGTGGCTACTTTACAACATACACAGCGACCATAGGGAACATAAGTAGACACCCTCCAGAAGGAAGGACACTGCCAGCACAAATTCAGAGATGATTTGAGGATCTACAGCTGAGTGATACACAATAAGCTACATTTTTGTTAATGGTTAAGGTATTTAAATGCAGTTTTAAGATTTAACTCCTGAGTTTGTCACTTTAATCATTTTTTATGCCTTAGTTTACCCCTTCTCCCCTTCACTATTATTTTCCTGCTGGTTTTTATTTTTTTTGGTTTATTTCTATGTTTTAAGTTTTTGTTTGAATTCCATAAAAAAGAAAGTAATTGTTGCTAGGCAATATGCCTAAAAAAGGCATATGTATTATTTTGTTATCTTAAAGTGATATTAAAGTCAAAAGTTTTTTAAGCTATTTCAAATGCTTATTAAATCACACAATAAATGATGCTCTTTGATGTTTTAGGGGTCTATACACAAAGCTGCCGAAGGATCTAGCCGTACCTTCGGCTAGCTTCGGCCCCAGGACCCCTTCGGTTCAGTGGAACCAAAGGGCTGCTGTACGGGCTATTCACTATAGCCCGTACAGCTCCCGAAGTCGGCCGAGCGGCTCAGTTGAGCCGAAGGCATATGTCTCGGCTCGACTGAGCCGAGGTGAAAGGCGAAGCTGGCCGATCTCACGGCTGGCTCCGGCCACTTGCAGAGACATATCAGCGTCCCTGGTTACCAGGGACGCTGATCTGTCATTACTCTCCTGGACGCTCCGGGAGTCTTCCGCTAGTAGATAGTGACTCCCGGCCGCCCAGGAGAGAAACACTTTCTCCCAGAAAGGTTTACTCTGCTCGATCGAGCAGAGTAAACCTTTCCCTGCTCTGTTCCTTTTTTTTTTTCTGACATCGGAGCCGCTGGCCACCGTCAGTCAAAAAAAAAAATAGCATAGGAATGCATAGCTACCTTTCTATTGGCTATTTCAATTTGCAATAGCCAATAGCAAACTAGCGATTGCACCCACCCACTGCTGCTTTCAATCAGCAAAGGGACCTGAAGTTCTCCATCAGGTTCCCTTCTAGTGATTCACAGCAGCAGAGGGCGGGTGCAGTAGCTAGTTTGCCATTGGCTATTGCAAAGTTAAATAGCCAATAGGAATCTAGCTATGCATTCCTATGGTGGGTTTTTTTTTTATTCTGACGGCAGCAGAACCGCCCGGCCAATAGAAAACAGTTGGGCAGAGCTAGCTGTCACTGCTAGCTCCGCCCAATCATTCTCCATTTTGTTTTCTACTTTTTTTAACTATTTTTCTATTCTGCTCGGTACCACAGAGGTAC
>NW_017308981.1:31017-65543 GCF_000935625.1 Nanorana parkeri
GGCCCCAGGACCCCTTCGGTTCAGTGGAACCAAAGGGCTGCTGTACGGGCTATTCACTATAGCCCGTACAGCTCCCGAAGTCGGCCGAGCGGCTCAGTTGAGCCGAAGGCATATGTCTCGGCTCGACTGAGCCGAGGTGAAAGGCGAAGCTGGCCGATCTCACGGCTGGCTCCGGCCACTTGCAGAGACATATCAGCGTCCCTGGTTACCAGGGACGCTGATCTGTCATTACTCTCCTGGACGCTCCGGGAGTCTTCCGCTAGTAGATAGTGACTCCCGGCCGCCCAGGAGAGAAACACTTTCTCCCAGAAAGGTTTACTCTGCTCGATCGAGCAGAGTAAACCTTTCCCTGCTCTGTTCCTTTTTTTTTTTCTGACATCGGAGCCGCTGGCCACCGTCAGTCAAAAAAAAAAATAGCATAGGAATGCATAGCTACCTTTCTATTGGCTATTTCAATTTGCAATAGCCAATAGCAAACTAGCGATTGCACCCACCCACTGCTGCTTTCAATCAGCAAAGGGACCTGAAGTTCTCCATCAGGTTCCCTTCTAGTGATTCACAGCAGCAGAGGGCGGGTGCAGTAGCTAGTTTGCCATTGGCTATTGCAAAGTTAAATAGCCAATAGGAATCTAGCTATGCATTCCTATGGTGGGTTTTTTTTTTATTCTGACGGCAGCAGAACCGCCCGGCCAATAGAAAACAGTTGGGCAGAGCTAGCTGTCACTGCTAGCTCCGCCCAATCATTCTCCATTTTGTTTTCTACTTTTTTTAACTATTTTTCTATTCTGCTCGGTACCACAGAGGTACCGAGCAGAATAGACGAGCCGAATGCCGCTACTCACTCACTGCTGTTCGCCATCTATGAGAATAGGCCGAACAGCAGTGAGAAGCCTGCCGGAGGTTCGGCTTAGTCGATCCAGATGTTGGATCGGCTGAGTTGAACTCCTTCTGCACTTCGGGTCATGCTGAGCATGTTCGGCCGACCCAAAGCCACACGAAGCAAGCCATTGTGCGGCTGATTTCAGCCGATATATGTACAAGCCTGAAGTGAATAGCCGAATAGCCGAACAACGTTTGGCTCACTTCACTTCTGGTTGGTTATTCACTCGGCTGCCTATGGCAGCTTAGTGAATAGACCCCTTCTGCAGAATCAGCTGGTCCCCTGACCACTGGCCCTGATATCCTGGCCTAGGCTCAGCAAGGCAAGCCAACCCTCTCCCCCCTCCTCCCTTTTTCAAGCTAGCAGATGGACAGCTGCTGCAGAATGCTCTGTGCCTTGTGCTCTTGCAGTCAACTGGAAGCTCAGGGAAGCAGAGGTAAGAGAGCTGGAGTCAGCCATTTGATACATGACATTTGATAAATGTAAAGAAAAACTTTGCTGGGTAATGAATATTTGTTTGACCTGGATTCACTGTTGAAAAACGTTTAAAAGGGTTATCAACTAAAGAGCTGAAGGATCCAGCCGTAGCTTCTGCTGATCCTTCGGCTCACTTTGGCCGCTGGAGCCCTTCGGTTCAGTCGATTATTCACAATAGCCCGTAGAGCAGCCGAGCGACTCAGCGGAGCCGAACACATGTGCTTTGGCTCAGCTGAGCCATAGTGACAGTCGAAGCGGGGGGAATGGTTTTCCCCACAACTGACAACAATAGCTGCTCCGCCAAGTTGTTGTCATCCAATGACAGCCCAGCATCCTTGAGAACACTGGGCTGTCATTAAATTACAACTGGGCAGGGCTGGCCGTGATTATATGGCTGGCTCTGCCCAGTTGTTGTCCTTCAATGACCAGCGTCCTCAGGTTATTTGAGGACACTGGGTTTTCAATAAATGACAACAACTGGGCGGAGCTGGCCGTGACATCACGGCCACCTCCACCCAGTTGTTTTCATTTGTCTGGGACCTGCATAAAGACTCTGGCAGGTGCTGGTCAAATGTAAACAGCTGACCATGATGTCACCACTAACTCCGGCCAATTGTTTATATGTTGCCGGCATCGGTCAGATTCTTCATTCTTCGTCGTAGAGTTTGTCGCCTGTAGTCGGGTCGGCGGGCGTCTTTTAAAAAAAAACATTTTGTTGAGTCGTCGTTGTGGACAACGCTAGACGTCATTATTGACCCTGGATTACATCGGTGGATCCATTTTCGGGATTTTTTTTCAATAAAGGACTTGTCTAAAACCTGTGTTTTTTTTTTTTCTTTTTCAGATAAGGTTTTTCCAAAAGTCTGGCGTCTTTTTTTACATTTTAATTTAACCCTTTAGTGAATGGTTAGGTGTACAAGTATCCCTTGCTCATTCACAAGGGGGGACGCATCTGGGCGACCCTTTATTAAAGGGGCACCCTGATGTGAATAAGCTACCCTGCCCGCACCCCCACAACCAATGCCCCAGGGCTTGTGGGGAAGAGGCCCTTGCCCCCACTGCTTCTGCACTTATGCTCAGCCGAACATGCAGAGCAAGTTTGGCTGACCAAAGCCAGCTGAAGTCAGCTGATGTACGACTGATTTTAGCAAATGTACAGCTAAAATCAACCGTACAGAACTAAAGTGAATAGCTGAATGCTCTTCGGCTCAGTTCACTTTTGCTGGGTTATTTACTCGGCTGCCTTTGGCAGCTTTGTGTATAACCCTCTAGGAGCTAGGAGTTCCATTCAGCTGTGAATGGAAGGATTAGGAAGCTGCTGCTATGTGCAAGCACAGAGAGATGTCTGAACTTCATACCTGCACCAGTGTACCCCTTTTTCCGGTGAGAGAGTGTCTTTAAGCTCTTCAACTTAGTAATCATTTCTACATACTTTTCATTTTATAAGACACTCTCTCACTGGGGAAAGGGGTACATTGGTGCAGGTATGAAGTTCAGACATCACAGCTAAATACCAGGCTGTTCAGACAAGACATCAGGTGGCACTGCTGAGGTGTTATGGAAGCCTAGGATGCTTCAGTAGCGGCCTTCAGCTCTTCTGCATTGTTGGGTCTCATGTCTCTCATCTTTCTCTTGGCAATGCCCCATAGATTCTCTATGGGGTTCAGGTCAGGCGAGTTTGCTGGCCAATCAAGCACAGTAATCCCACGGTCATTGAACCAGGTTATGGTGCTTTTGGCAGTGTGGGCAGGTGCCAAGTCCTGCTGGAAAATGAAGTCAGCATCCCCATAGAGCTCGTCTGTGGAAGGAAGCATGAAGTGCTCCAAAATCTCCTGGTAGACGGCTGCGTTGACCCTGGACTTAATGAAGCACAGTGGACCAACACCAGCAGATGACATGGCTCCCCAAATCAACACAGACTGTGGAAACTTCACACTGGACTTCAAGCATCTTGCAGTGTGTGCCTCTCCATTCTTCCTCCATACTCTGGGTCCTTGGTTTCCAAATGAGATGCAAAATTTGCTCTCATCAGAAAAGAGGACTTTGGACCACTGAGCAACAGACCAGGTCTGTTTTTCTTTAGCCCAGGTAAGACACTTCTGACGTTGTTTGATGTTCAGGAGTGGCTTGATAAGAGGAATACGACATTTGAAGCCCATGTCCAGGATCCATCTGTGTGTGGTGGCTCTTGATGCACTGACTCCAGCCTCAGTCCACTCCTTGTGAAAGTCCCCAACACTTTTTGTTTTCCCTATGTAAAGCACGTGATTGTGTTGAGACAGTTCTCATGTGTTACTAACTGATGTAATGATTTTCGTTCTACTTAAATAGTAGAGTCAAAACCTGTGCTAAACAGCGCCCTTCTGATGAAGCCCCGGTGTGGGAGTGAGTGAAACGCGTCATAGGCGTTTAGCAGAGGTTCTTTTAATGTGGCTGCAACATTGAAGGCTGCCCTGGGAATTACCTCATATACCCTTATGGGTTACTTCTATCCTACACATTGAATTACCAGAAACATATTGGAGGTCCGTTTACGAAAAATCAAGGACAAAGACGCTGCGGCTTCAGTAAAGGCTTATATCTCAAAAAAAGCCGAGACAAAGTTATCTCCTGAATTCACCGCAGCTATCATCACAGCTTTTGTTACATCTGATGACTATATCTCTTTGGATCCCTATACCACTGCAAAAAAGAGGATATCGAATCACTTCACAGTGATCCAACAAAGAAAATCTTTTCCACCTACATGGTATCCCATAATTTGGATTCAATATCCCATGGAATCTATATCGGAGTTCAGTTAAGGCATTTATCTATAGCTATTAGCTCAAAAGCCGAGATATAAATGACATCTCCTGTACTACCTACATTCTGCAAAACAGATCCAGTTGGAGTGCCAGTAACATCATTATCTTTCTTCAAACCGGATCCAAAAACGAAGATAAATCTCATTGTGAGTTTACATTCATCCTTTTTATACTTTGATGATGATTATTATTCGTTTTTTCTTAATTTTTCCTTTTTTCTCGATATACTTTTTTTTTAAAACACAGAGCTCATTTTTTTCATATAAATACAGACTTTTTTTCCAATATTTACACACTGGTTAATATGAGCATATTATATCCATTACAATATTTAGGTCTTTCCAGGGCATGCCCGTACTGTGTGTTTTCTATAGCATTGCTTAGTATCTATAACAGAATGCAGCCACATATACATGTTGGTCTATGTCTTGTTGTCATCCTTTGATATATGTGTTATACATTTAAAAAAATTTCTATAATAAATATATATTTATTTTTATAAATCATCTTGCGTACACTTTGAAAGAATGGTGGGATCCCCTTTTGGGGAAACTTGTGTCTTTTGCTAATATTGTGAAAAGGTGCAATATTCTAGGCTCAAAGTGTCCACTCTAATCAGCTAATTAAGCCATAACACCTGCAAAGGGTTCCTGAGCCTTTAAATGGTCTCTTAAGGTGCCCATGCACTGCACGATTATCGTATGATAATCGTATGCGATCGGTTTTTCGTACGATAATCGAGCAGTGTGAACGGAGACGTGCGACCGTTTCTACTGCACGTAGATCTCAGACCAGAACCAATGCACTTCAGAACTCAGACCAGAACCAATGCACAGCACATCAAACATCAAACATCAAACAACGTCAGAAGCGTCTTACCTGGGCTAAAGAAAAACAGACCTGGTCTGTTGCTCAGTGGTCCAAAGTCCTCTTTTCTGATGAGAGCAAATTTTGCATCTCATTTGGAAACCAAGGACCCAGAGTATGGAGGAAGAATGGAGAGGCACACACTGCAAGATGCTTGAAGTCCAGTGTGAAGTTTCCACAGTCTGTGTTGATTTGGGGAGCCATGTCATCTGCTGGTGTTGGTCCACTGTGCTTCATTAAGTCCAGGGTCAACGCAGCCGTCTACCAGGAGATTTTGGAGCACTTCATGCTTCCTTCCGCAGACGAGCTCTATGGGGATGCTGACTTCATTTTCCAGCAGGACTTGGCACCTGCCCCACACCTGACCATACTTTTCAGAGGTCCGATATTGTTCTATGTACAATCCTTGTTTTATTGATTGCATGTAATATTCTAATTTTCTGAGATTGTGGATTTGGGGTTTTCATGAGCTGTAAGCCATAATCATCACAATTATGACAAATCACGGCTTGAACTATCTTGCTTTGCATGTAATGAGTCTATCTCATATATTAGTTTCACCTTTTAAGTTGCATTAGTGAAATAAATGAACTTTTGCACGATATTCTAATTATTCGAGTTTCACCTGTATTGGGCTTAGGGCAAGCTACAACACAAGCGGGAGATGTCTTGTCTGAACAGCCTGGTATTTAGCTGTGATGTCTGAACTTCATACCTGCACCAATGTACCCCTTTCCCCAGTGAGAGAGTGTCTTTAAGCTCTTCAACTTAGTAATAATTTCTCTGTACTTTTCATTTTATTATTTTTTAAATTATTTTTTCTTTTGTTAATTTTTTTTATTCTGCTTGCTACCTATTCACTCATTTCATGTAATCACATCATTAATACATCATTAAATGTATTTTAATGCAAGCAGTGTGAGTTCCTGAATTTGACAATATCAGTTTCTTGCAGTCTAATTTAAGATCTGTACAGCAGAGCTTAGAAAAGGTGAAGTAGAAGCAGCACCAGGAGTCAGCCAGGTATGCTGCAGTACTAGAAGCATGATGATAGGAGAGGGAAGAGTGTCAGAAATATGAGCTTATCTGTGTTGCTTTTTCTTTCACTGTCCAGTCACAGTGGGGAAAGGGCAGGGGAGGACGTACAATGCATGGGGCCCCCGGGGAATATGAGATTATGGGGCCCCCTTGTGCTCTGCCCTTATACAAGTCCCACCCACAAGCCCCACTCATGTATACATTTTTGTGTTTCAGAAATTAGTTTTCCACACTATTTTCAAAATAGCAGGTCTATTCACTACAAGTTGAATTGCAGGGGAATTGGTAGGAGAATTAAAAAAAAATCTAGAACAATATAGATTTGGAAAGCAAGCTAAATGGCAGAATTTTTTTAATTTTTTTTTTTTTTTTTAGTTCAATAAGTATTTATTAAGAGTTTAAGAAACATACAGGTAAAAGTTCAAGTCACAGAAATCAAAGTCACAGCACAACAACATTTGAAGTACAAAGGCGCAAAGTCTTGGGACACGGTCATGGCTACATAACCCCGGGCCAGGGGGACAAGTAGATAGGACAAACATCACCCGTACGGGTCTCATCATGTCGTGCCACTTGTGTGGCTCGGAGGTATGTCCCTACCAACAGGGATGTCTCAAAAGATATTTTCCACTTAGGGCATATAAGCCAAAACCGGCCGCTACTGTAACCAGACTAATATACGGAATAGAGTCCTTCCTTAAGGGCTGACCACATACTGACACAAAACAGTAGCACCAAGGTCGGCAATGTGGGCAAAACAAAAAGAAACAGAAAAGAGAACATATAGAGGACCAGAAAAAGGAGGAAAAAGAGTAGAGAAGCTAAGTAAAGAAAAGGCAAGAAAGCACTGAGTACAGAGAAAGGTCATTGAAGAAAGGAGCCCTAAAGACCAGGGCCAGGGGAGCCTCGTCCATCACCCTCCGCCACATTGTCACGGGCCACCCGTAGGGATCTAGATGACGTAAGAGATTACCCCATACGAAAATTTATCTGAGGCTCGAAAGTCCAGCCACACAGACCAAGTGACATTGTACGTGTCTCTCGTGTCATGTTCATGCGCCAGTAGCCGTTATTTTTATTTTTTTTACCTAGATTCTTCAATTCTATTAATTATCCTGGGTGAATTGTTGGAGAATTAGTAGGAAAATTTACAGGGGAACTGAATAATCTAGGAACGGAGCAGGAGTTTGCACGCATAGTGCACTTGAGGTTTAAAAACATCTTCCCCCCTGCTCCATTCTGTGCGGTACGGCCCCCAAATGGTCAGTTAGCCCATGACCAGAATCAATGCATGGCAAACCTCAGACCAGAACCAATGTGCGGTTGACCGCAGACTAGAACCAAAGCATGGCAGACCTTAGACTAGCACCAATGCACAGCAGACTTCAGATCACCCCCAATGCATGTCAGACCTCAGATCACCCCCAATGCATGGCAAACCTCACACCAGAACCAATGCATAGCAGACGGCAGACCGGAAGCAATGCATGGCAGACCTCACACCAGAACCAATGCATGGCAGACCGCAAACCAGAGCCAATGCACAGCGAACCTCAGACCAGAACCAATGCACGGCAGATCTCAGACCAGAACCAATGCATGGCAGATCTCAGACCAGAACCAATGCACTTCAGAACTCAGACCAGAACCAATGCACAGCACATCTCAGAACCGGACTCCTGTCTGCAAGGCTCCTGTACTGACTCAATGGAACTTTCCCAGCTCACACTGTTGCCCTGCCTGCTGATAAAAAGAAAGCCAATTTAAAGGAGGTGAACTATGAGGTGAACGATTTACATTCATCCCCATAGTTGGAGCCGACCTGTGACATTGAAATTGTCACAGGTCGGCTCTATTGATCGGGCAGTGAACAAAAACATACTGCCGATCCGCTCAATTCTCAATCATATCCCTGCAGAGAGCGGTGACTGTTAGTTACTGCTCCCAGCAGGGATTCCCCCCTCTCCCATCTGATCCTCCAGCGCTGAGTGGAGGGACGGATGGGGGAGGGGAGAGATGAGGGAGGGGGTGGGCATAGCTGGCTCTGCCTCTAGATAGGCAGAGCCCGCTGTCAATCAGCCAGCATGGTGGATCTCGATAGTATTGTCGGGTTCTATCTCAGCTGTGGCACTTGCACAATATAGCGGGCTATTGGGTCACGGGAGAAGGTTAGTATATGTCCTCCAGTGACCCTAAAGAGAACTATGGGAAAAAAGTTACCCCATAGTTCTCTTTTAATTTAAAGCCATATTTAAGCACTTATGTTATCTATGGCCAAAAAATACATTGAAAAATTTCAATAAGCAAGTATCAGGATTCGATTTTCTAAAATCTTTGTCTAGTACAGCCTTGGATATGTTTTAAAAAATAGAGTTTTACTTTAACTTCTAAAATATTGATTAAGAGGGAGGCAAAACAATATGGTCTAAGCCCGTGGTTCTCAACTAGTGGGTCGCAACCCCATGTTTAGTGGGTTGTTGCATGCCTTTCAGTGCACTGGTGAGAGGCTCTTTAGCCTCACACATAGCGCAGCACTGTCAGTTCTTGTGCTGAGCAGCCATTCAAAATATGGTGCCCTGCGACGAGTGTCAGCTTGAGGTGGGGTGGACTGGAGGTATGGCCCCGAGGGAGCTCCATCCATACGTGCATTGCTTACAGATCCCTCGTGTGACTGGAGTGACATCACATTCTGGCTCCCAGCACCTCTACAGGGAGTGCAAGGTAGCTGTACAAGCAATGCACGTATGGATGGAGCTCCGTCACAGCACAGCAGCCCACACTGGACCCCTAAACATTTTTTGGGAGTGTGTATGTGTGTGAGTGTCTGTGAGTGTGCGAAATTGAGTCTATGGTTGTGTGTGTCTGTCAGTGTTTTAATCACAAATTACCACGCAATCGCACTTACAGTTCGTTTTCGTGCGGGAGGTGCGTTGCGTTGCCATTCATTTGAAGTCTTCCAATTATTGTGACACCTGAGGCTCCACTGAAAAAGTCCCATATTGGGGATCCTGCTGGGAGCTTCACTCTCTCTATCGGTCATGAAGATCACTATCACTGCGTCTAAAAGGAAGTGAAAATCCAAACTTTTGAACTGCCACCAGAACAGGAAGTTCTGCAAAGGAAAAGTCTTCATGTCATTGCAGTGAAAACTGTCTAAGCCCTCATTCACCCCTGAGTGACATCAAATATGTGTGTTTTGTGTAGCACATTTGTGCACTTTTTTCGCACATTTTAATGCGTGTTTAACATGTGTATATTAAGTTGCGTGTTTTTGTGAGCAGATTGTGAAACATTGTTGTAAATGGGAAAACGGGCATTAAACACGCATAAAAACGTGCAAAAACGCACAAAACTGAAGTCTATGGGGCAAAGAAGTGCAGAATCGGCCAAAAAAACGCTTTTTCCAGCTATAAATGTAAAAATTGGCCATAGAAATGAATGGGGTTTTTTTTTAAGGGGGGGGGGGCGTTTTTTGAAAAAAAAATTCTGGCAGAAAAAGCAGTACAAAACGCTAAGACAATGTGCTCCGGTACGATTAAAAAAAATAGTGCATGCAGCATTTTTTCTGATCGCACCACACCACTGATGTGCCACGCATTCCGGTGCGTGTGATCGCACTGTGGCCCCCTCCCACCCCAGAACACAGTGAGCTGGCCGCGATGCGATCCAGTGCGTTCCGGCCCCGAACGCCAGAACACACTGGGGCTGGTGTGAACTAGCCCTACTTCCTTTTGTGTCTGCAGGATGGAAAGTGAAAGGAAATCTCTCCAAGGAAAATGCAAACAGCAAAAAAAAAAAGGTATTTTAACTTTTTTTTCTACATTGAAAAGAAGAGTTTGGACTTTAGTTATACTATCAACAACTGAACTCAAACACTGAAAATCATGTGAAATATTTCAGGTCAACCAATCACAGCCTAAAAACAGAAGGACCACAGGCTCTGCCAGCCATTGAATAAATCAACCAAGTGCAGAACAAGTTTTCATCACCATTATTATCCATCAGTACCTGAATGTAGATTTCACGGTGGCTTTTTATCCCCATGTTCTGGAAGAGCTGTAGGAGAATGTCAGCCATGGTGAAGACAGGTAATCTCTGCTGCTGTTACAGAGCTTGGAGTGTGCAGGCCCACTGCCTGTACCAGGGACACTTCCTTCTACTCTGCCCCGACGACCCCTTCACACGGTACAGACAAGCAGCATCCCTGGCATCCCTCTAGCTGTATAGCTCCCTGTCCCTCACACAGTGCAGTATACAGGACGAGCTGTCTCTGCTACATGGTAGCAGAGGAGGCAAGCACAGGGAATTGAACGGCAGTGCCCTCATCACCCCTCCATTAGATAAAAGGGCAGCGGGGGCTCGGTGATGGGCCCCCTCGTGGTCAGTTCGCCCCTGGGAAGCGGGCTGGAGATCTCTAAGTGAGGCCAGATGCACAGTGGTGGCCGCGCAGCCCCATTGATTTCAATGGGGTTATATACGCGCGGCAGTCATTGAAAAAAGCTTTTAGCTGCAATCGTTTGCAATTGCACGGGCGGAATTGCAGCAGGAAACAGCGCTGCCTGGCGCAACTAGGGTGCCATTAGAAAAAAAGGCACTGCCAGACCGATCAGCGGTGGTGTGCAATTCCATAAGTGTGCTGCCACCTGCGTGGGTTCGTGCACGATTGCCGCGCAATCACGGATCGCCCAGGTGTGAACCTGTCCTCAAAGTTAAACTGCAGCAGTGAACATTCAGACCCCTTACCCTGCTAGGGAGGGTTGTGCTTTGGGGCAGAGTTGTATATCAGAACTGGATGAAGAGAAATATAAACCTTTTGGCAGGTAGAAAAGCTTTCATGTTTGTGTTTTATCTGTTTATTTAGACACTTGCCTAAGATACAAACATACAACAACATACAAAGCCATCCATAACTTTCCCTTGAGCTACATCACCAACTTCATTTCTACTAAGATCTCCTGCTCTCTAGCTCCCTTGTCACCTCCTACTCTGTCTACCTTTAGGCGATCCCTGAAAACTTACTTTTCCCATTCACTCATACCCACACAGTAGTGATGGGTGAATCTGCCTGGGTTCAATTTGCAGGGTTGTTCACCTAATTATTTGTGAAAAAATTAGCATATTGTGAACTGCATTGGAATTAATTTGAGCAACAATAGGGCTCTACACACAACTGTTGATGATACCACTAAGCATGAGCATTTGTAACTCTTACTTTTAATGTATTTTTCCTTAAAAAAACACTGTTAGTTTCTAGGAAGTTAATCTTTGGTCTCGACTATATCAGCCAGGACCTTTATCTTATATAGTTAAAGCCTTGCTAACATGTTATGAGAAAGTTCTTAACAGTGACAGATAATATACCAGTCCTATTTTGCACTTTTGCCTGGCCACTCTAGCTTGTTCAACTAAGCAAAACACGCAAAGAACACTTATCTGTTAAAGAATGTTTGTTTAATTAATGGAAATTAATTCTAATGTGACATTTGCTTGACTTAGATAACCACAAACAGGTTATGTGAGCCATTGCATTGATTTACCACCTTTCTTTTTGCTTAGATGACCTTCTCCATGATCGTGTTTTGGTTTTTTTGTTACACAGATCGGTGAGACACGTAAACTTCACTTTTAATCACTATGCAGTTCAATTGTTTAAATCAGTTCACATAATACCTGTTGTTAATTAGTGATCTAAGATAAGAAGAAAAGTCGATAGTTCAATAGCAGTGGAATTATACACATTGTCTTTTTAAAAAACTGGACATTTGTTTGATATGCATTGACTGAGATCTGTCAAAAGTAAAATGCATTAAAAAAATGTTTTTTTTAAAATTAGTTCTCTTATAATCTATCTTATGCCTCAATTTATGCCAACTGATGCTAATTAAAACGTATATCTCTGGGTTAATGCAGTGTTGCTAAAGGACTGTGCATCCTAAACAATTATTTCTTTTAAAAAACAGTGGTTTCACCTTTTTTTTTGGCATCTCAGCATTGCTTCTGCAACGAATTCCTGTCTAAATACATCTACTCCATTGCCAGTTACATATCTTTGCTCTGGACTGGCTAACTGATGGTGACAAAAGTGGACCAAGCTTGTGCAATGAGTATCAGCATGGCTCCTTACAGTCTCCATTAGAAGCACATGTGACAGGGTACAACATAGAGGAGCAATTAGCAGATGTGTAAAGAGGAATGTCACTGGAAGAATTACTAGGTATTATTTTAGTGAAAGGTATACATTTAAAGGGATTGAAAATTACTTTTGAAATTATGTTAACATTTAAAAGATTGTATGAGACTTTAGTCATTGAGTTTAGATCTATTTTAATGTCTGTTGCTTCTGAATACATTCTATAAACCAATCCAGCTAACTTTGCCCATTTAACTAATTGTTATCTATATATGGTAAACAGAAGATAGGGCTATTGATGGAAAATACTTTTTTTGTGGAGATAGTACTGCTTGGTAACTAGTGTTGAGATTTAGTTTTGGGTTGAATATGTATTTGCCCTGAATTTCTGGAGTTTGAATACATTTCAAATTTTCCAGTTTTGAATAAATTTGTGATTGGCAAATTTTTCATGCTCCCAATTTAAAGCTACCTACAATAGTGATACAATACAATGCAGTGATTTAAAGTGAAACAATAAAAATGAAAAATTCCTTTAAATATCATGCCTGGGGGTCCCCTTGAACTGCCTGTAAAGCACATCTGTACGATGTATAGAACCTGCTGCAGCAAAAATTACATTTGTAAAGAAAAAAAAGGACATTTAAAAGGAAAAAAACAAACAAACCATGCAGTTCCTCCTCCCAACCAATAACAGACCCTTTAGGTCTGGTAGGAATGTTAGGAGGGACCCCATTTACAAAAAGAGTGTGGGGTTCCCTGCAAAAGTCATACCAGACCCTTTAGGTCTGGTAGGAATTATAGGAGGGACCCCATGTAAAACAAAAACAAAAAAAAAAGTGTGTGGGGCTCCCCCTCAAAGTCATACCAGGCCCTTAAGGTCTGGTAGGAATTCTAAGGAGGAACCCCACCCCTAAAAATGGGGGGGGGGGGAAATGGGGTCCCCCCTAAAATTTACAACCAGACCCTTGATCTGAGCACAGGCCTGGCAGGGCAGGAAAGGGGGGAAGAGCGAGCGCCCTCCCCCCCTCCCTGCGATACCAGGCCACATGCCCTTGGCACTGGGAGGGTGCAAAATAAATGGATCCACCAATGTAATCCAGCGTCAATCACAATGTCCAGCGTTGTCCACGACAACAACAGCTTGACTAAATAAAAAATAAAACAATAAAAAAGAAATAGAAATTTTATAAAAACAGACGAGCACCGTCCTGTCCGTTCGCAATGAACACCCGCCGCAGATGCCATTTTCACAGATGCTGGCATAACATAAACAATTGGGCTGAGCTAGCAGTGACAGCTAGCTCCGCCCAACTGTTTACAGTTGTACAGGTGAGCCATGATTGGGCAAAGTGACTTTGCCCAATCATGGCTCTCACAGTGCTGGAGGGTGGATGTCAATGCAAGGAAGTGGCTAATAATCCTAAAGTGGGTAACCCACAAAACACATATCTGTTAACTAGCTTAGATAACTGTAAAAAAAAGAAATTGCATAATTAACAACATGTAGATCTGCAAAGATCCTTCATAAAACACCATTCTGCATTCTCCATACATTTGCTAGTATTTGTGTCAGTGTGTTTTTTATATTGTTTATATACTTCAGAATATTGCAGAATGGTTGCAGTTTGTCAAGGTTAAAACATTTTGACTTTATAATGTTTTTAAATATAAAGGTGGACTGCTAGAAGCCATCAAGACTACAACGGAAGGCAAACTTTAAAAATGATGTAGCAGCATTATCTGACGGCCTATCAGCAAGTTCTGTCTCCTATCGGTGCTGAGAATGGCAGCTGGAAAGATGAATTTAGATAACTATGCAGCATTGCTTGATAACAAGTCCCTCAAATGTCAGGCGTCACAAAGGGCAGCATTGATTCTTTCCACGCTTCCGCATTTCCCTTTCTTCTCTGCTTATGTTTTTATCCTTCCTAATATAGCAAAGCCTATGAGCAGGATAATCTGTCTGTGGAAAGGCCATTGTGCACTTTGCCATTTTAATAAATTGAATTTATCAACAGCTATTTTGCTATCTTTCCTCATACTAGTCCTTAAGCATTTCTAGCACTTCTGAAAAGGCATTTGGGACAAAAACACATTTGAAGTGTCAAGTAAATAAATATTTTAGCATTTGGAAAAATATACATTTAATTGAATGTCATTTATAGGAGTTATTCTAGCTTAAGTATATAAAACTGTTAAGCTAACTTTATTGCTGTTCTTAAAGGTGTGCTTTCTTAAACACAAAGGACATGTAAAAAAATGCACATTTGTACTGGCTGGATTTACATCTGTGTGTTGCAGTAATGCACAACTGCAATGCATGGTAACAAAATATTGCAATAAAAAAGCACCCTAATTTATGTACATGTCTGGAAAGAAAGCATGTTAACCACCTTCCGTCCGTGGCCGTTTGTGAACGGCCGGACGGACGTCTGCTAGGAGCATTGTCGCCTATTGTCAATTTTGGTTGTGGTCGTTTTCTGCGATTTCGCGGACGCTCGCAATTTTAAAGGTTGACATATTTAGTGTCTATTTACCCGACGTGACCCCGTCTTTTATATTATACCCAAAAATTGGGGTGAAAATAAATATTTCATAACATTTTATTGGGAAACATGTTTTTTTTTTACAAAATTTAGGGTACTTTTTTGTTATATAGTAAAAAATAAAAACCCCAGCGGTGATTAAATACCACCAAAAGAAAGCTCTATATGTCCCCAAAAAATGGTATAAAATTCATTTCAGTACAACGTTGCATGACGGAATAAACGTCAGCCAAAGTACCGCAGCGCTGAACACTGAAAAATGGCCTGGCCAGGAAGGGGGTGAAACACCGCGGTCTTCAAGTGGTTAACATCTGTGCGGTAATGTGTGCAGTATTGCACCACAATGCATTAGAGCAGTGAGAAAAAAGAGAGCTTTTTACCTTTAAATAAAGTCAGCCATAATTTTTGTTTCTCTGTGAAACCTGCCTACCAGTGTCCTCATTGCTTTTATTTCTGAATTACTTGGGTAATATCATGGGTATACTCAGGGGCGTATCTGCCGCGAGGCAAACAAGGCGTTTGCCTGGAGCGGCAGATAGTATACTTGCAGGTGCCCTTGGTCAGTGATGCCTGAATCTCAACATAGTTGCAGTTGATGTCAGCTGCAGCTATGCAGTGAAGTCCACATAGCAGCAAAATTCCCTGTATATTTGCAGAGTCGAAGGAAGCCATCTTAGGCTCTTCTTTGGCTCTGAGATGTCACATGGCACAGCTAAGTGGAAGCCTGGGAGTATTTCCTCAAGTGTGCTGGTTGGAGGTGGGGGGCTGAGAAAAGGAAGAATTTGTGCTTTTGATGCACATACCATAAATGTATGTAAAATGAATGTGTAAAATTATGTGTAATTTGTTTTGTTTTTTAATATTACATTTAGCTTGGCTTAAATACAGCAGCAGCAGCAGCAGCAGCACCCCAATGATAGTAATTTTACGATCTTTTTTAGCTTTTTTAGGTAGCTTTGGCTGCTACATTTGATATAATAGGCCTGGATTGAGCGGTCAAAGTAGCAGCTACAACAGACATAAAATATATAGGAAAGCTTATTCCTTCAAAAAAAAGAAAGAAATATCTACAGTATATATTCGTACTAATTGGCCAGTGGCAAAACAGTTTAATAGAACTGTTTGAGAATGATCTTTTTTTGCAGTACAACACTGTATTGTATTAAAAGCTTAATAAACTGCAAAACATACTCCAACAAAACACTTTCAAACCGCGAACGAAAATTTCGGCGATGTCGCTGCACATAATGTGCATAGTTTTACTAGGCCACAATTAAAGAGGGAGAGATGAGGCATGTTTTACTCGATATCAAATTTAGAGTATATTATTTCTGAGACAAAAAACTGAAATACGGTACAGACTCCATGCATAGCATTTAAGCACTTTTAGTAGGTCACATTTTAAAAAGGACAGGCACCAGGCAGCTTTCCAAAAATCAACACTAACGTGTTTACATTTCCCAGAAAACAAAACACCAAAAATAGTGTACAGATTCCACAGACAATACTGAAGTACTCAAAATATGTTGAAGTTTGAAAAAAGACACAGCAGTTTTTCATTCGAAGCCAGAAATATTGTCCAATACAAAACACAGACATTTACTAGCACACTTACCATTTAGCCGGCAGAAAAATAAATTACACTGTCTAACAATATGCGTTAAAAACAGAGGTTTTATTTACACATATATTGAAAAACATGTGAAAGCCCCACTGCCTCAACAAGGCTCCTCTGTGTATTGTGGTCCTAACATTAATTTTTGAGAGCCTCCATACTGGAGCATACAGTAGATACATTGAATGCAGGTATGCCTGAAGGTAGCCCACTCTCCTTAAAAGTATAGGGGTGCTCACTGGAGGCCCAGCACATGAAAATGTCAGCTGAAGCCTGCAGCGCGTCCCCACACCAAGCACAGCCAAGCTAAACAAAAAAAATTACAACCACACCAATCAATTTATAACTAACCTTAACAGCTAGGTACAAATGGAAGGGCTTCCAACAATACAAATTTCCCAGCACACTTACTTGCCTGCAACAAAACAAATTACACTGTCTAACAATATGCGTTCAAAACAGAGAACCTCCTCTACCGGAGAATGCACTGGATAAGTCGTTGTGGTCCTTTTCTTTTTCAAGGAACCTATGCTTGCGACCTTGGGGGGGTCACTTACCGGAGGGTCAATGGACAAGCAATTTCTCACCTCATCAGTTAGGACTGATATGGATCTACGTAATGTCAGTAAAAGCTTTGTTGAGGGAATTTCTTCCAAGGAGGAATACTCTGAATCGGAAAAAGAACTTCCCTTCAACTCATCACCACACTTATCCAGTTCAGGAAACAGAGAATGGGCAAAGGCCTCCTCTGAGAGTCAGAAGAAGCAGGAGAAAGGGGACTGTGTTTATACCCTCTACAACCCAACACCTCAATCATAGCAGTCATCTGACCCTTGAATACTGACAGAGGTTGCAAAATCATTATTCTGACTCCAACCATTGTATTAGTGATTTACAATGGGGGGTGGTTCCTCAAAGGAGCAGTAGGGAAAGGACAAGAAGAAGAGTGTAGGAGGGAAAGGAGGAAGTGAAAAGGAGTAAGGGAGGAGCAAAGTGGGGGAGAGGTGGAAACAACCATATCCGTCACTCGGCCTCCACAGCCGATAACCGCAGAAAACCAAAGAATAACAAGAGCCACCTAAGGTCCTACCAAAGAAGAAAACCAAGATAGGGAACCCTCTAAAGAGTAGATCCGGGGTTTCAGGGTCAGAGGGGGACAGTAAACTGGAATACTCATCAGAGAAATAAAACTCAGTCCAGGTGATCCAAGTATTTCGGAACTTCTCTTCCCAGTGATGAAAGGTAGCTGTCAGTTCTTCCATATGCCAGAGTTCTACAATCCGCCCCAGGCACAAGGACATAGAGGGAGGAGAGGTCTGTTTCTAAAGGAGTTGAATGCAGGAGCGAGCAGCAGATAACATGTAGTTGGTCAAGGATTGTTTATATCTTTTTAAGTGTACTTCATTAAGGTTAAGTAAATATCCCATGGGGTCTTGACCCAGATCTACCCCAGTGAGTTGGCGAATCAACTGTCTTACACCTTTACAAAAGGGGCACAAAGCGGTCAGCTCCAAAATATATGCAGAAATGTACCCGGGTGGGTGAGACACCTCCAACATAGGTAAGCAGATATTTTTATGCCATAAAGACAATGTGAGCAAAAAGGGAAATACATCATAAAATGGAAGGGAACACATAAAAACATGATGCAATAACCAAAATGACCACAAGATGGCAGCTATACTGATAATATGCTAGTAATGCTGGAAATGGCTTAAGGAAAATTAGCTATATAATTCTCAATTTACAGTAGTATGAACGTTAGTTATGGAAGTGCAAATAAACAAGTGCAATTTGCATAGTTGTCTTGACCTGAAAGACAAGAGAGAAAATATGCATATAATGCAACAGCAATAACAACATATGTATTCCATGACTGTAACCTGTGACTTTCCCTAAAGAGATTTAGGTCACTTTTCCATGGATGGTGAAACTTGTAAAGTTCCTTAGAGAGGAAATTAAACAGGCTCATCCTGGTGTGAATGGTGCAATGGTGGCACTCATGTAATTCCAGCTGTAAAGTCTCCATGTGAAACAGGAACAGTTCCAAGCAAGAAGAGTAGTTGGAGTAAGGATGGCTGTGAACTCTGGAACCATAGTCACATCACTGTCGAATAGATTCAGCTTGGCAGTTGCATTGTTTTTAGCAATGTCTTTTGCAGAGAGAGGTTTTTGGCATATGTGCCAACCTTGACAGTGAGCATCGTTGGGCTTAGTGTGAAAGCAGTGTGCAATAGGGACTAACCTTGCAGTAGTGTGTAGAAGCTTTGTCCACTTGGGAAAAATTATAAGCGTTGACAGCCCAAAATGAATCTTCGTTCAGATCTAGTGACAAAGGTTTTGACTTCAGGACTAATCTCTGGAGAGTTGTCAGGATCTAGAAGACTGAAGACATCAGCTGTAGTTTCTTCCATATGATCCAGCAAGAATTCAGGACCTGTTATCCAAGAAGAATTTGCAAGGACACTTGCAGACACTGGCCTGGTGGTATGATCTGCAGGATTAATTTAAATGGAACATAATACCACTGTTCAGACTTGGAGGATTTCCTAATCCTTTCTACACGATTGCTGACAGAAACATTTTGTCTGACTGTATATGTAGCCCAGAACAACTTTGCTGTCTGTGTAGAGATTGATGTCATCTATCTGAATGTCTAGCTCATGCAGTATAAAATCTGCAATTTCTACGGCTGGCACACTCCCACAAAGTTCAAGCCTGGGAATCATGTGTTCAGGCTTAGGTGCTAACTTAGCTTTGCCAAACAGAAACCCTACGTGGGTTTGATTAGAAGAGTCTCTTAACTTGAGGTAGACAACAGCTGCTATGGTCTCAGTAGATGTATCCGAGAAGATGTGAATCTCTTTTCTCTGACTTCCAGCAAGGGAAGCTGAAGTGTAGCAGCATGTTATGTTAATTCCATCTAAGGCACGTGGAGATTGCTTCAGGGACTTCCATTTTGATGTTTGTCTGTTGGTAGTGGAGCATCCCAATCTTTAATAGTCTTTGATAGTTATAAAAAAACAAAGTTCACTGGGGCTAACCGCTGACAGATGATTCCCAATTTGCCTGTCACAGAAGTGCTACTCCTCCTCAGATCGGAACGCCCTCATGAGACATGTAAAACAAACAGAAAGAAGCGCCCATCCTGTGTATTACTGTTGCTTTATTAAGAAAATCGAAACAACAAGGAGCTACTCACAAGCATGGAAAGTTACCGGTGTGATGCTTGAGAAATCAGGTGCATTGGCCTCAGTGTTTGCATCAAAGGATTCCTGTTCCTCCAAAAAAGATGAAAGTTTACAACTGTTGAAAGAAATCTGGTGCGTAGTCTTACCAAAACTATTGCAGGGTGGTTTCTTAATGTAGTCTTGGTTTACCTCTACGATAATTTTATTGGAGCATACAACATCTGAGGCTTGTGTTCAACCCCAATAAGTAACCAACCTAGATCAGTCTTTTGGGCATAAGAAGTATTCTGACTCCGATCGTTGTGATAGCGAAATATATCCCTTGCTGAGACCTCTATGTCTGGCCTGTATAAGCAGATATACTCACTGCGGACAATCCTCGTCAGATAGCTGAACTCGTCAATACCGATTCATTCAAAAGAGGTGTTTATTCTTTAACATCAGGGGTTACAGCAGATGATAGGAACAGCAGTTGAACGGTTATAGTATTGTGCGGTCAGAAAATGATGCCTTTCCTACGTACTGTGCAGATTATATATGTGTGCTGTTACATGTGGCTTGCTAGCTTTGGCCATGACACAGGAAGTACTGCACACAGGTAGAAGGAAGGGGCGTACACTAGGGGGAAATACATCGTCACATGAGGAATAATTACAGAAAAACATGTACATTACAACAAAAGGCCACTAGCTGGCAGAATAGGCTAACACATCAATTTAGCTATGAGAAAATAGTTAGGCAAATCACACTATATAAATTCTAACCTATATAACAATGCTAATATTAACTGAGGCTATGCATCTCATATTCTATGCCCCTATTGGGGCGGCACAAGAAGCGTTATTCCACCCATTGTGTTGCTGACGCTGTGTACTATGCATAGCCATTCAATGCATAGCATGTTTCATTAAATGGACTATTGCTTAACTACTACTATGGTGTGCTGGTGACATTATTTTTCATTTGCACTCTTTTATCTGTCACAAAACCTCCAGCAGCACTGAACGTCCTTTTGGAAAGCACGCTGGATGAATGGCAGCCCAGTAGCTACATGGCATATTGGCTAAGTTCTGGCCAGTGATCCATTCTCAGGACCCAGTAAGCCAGTGGATCGTCTGCTGAAAAGCTCTCTAGGTCTGCTTTTGCCCTTAGGTAATTCTGCACCATATGATGCAGAAGATGCCGATGGGTGCCTAAAGTTAACATCCCTGGGTGCTGAGGACTGAAAACATTTCTAAAGGCATCAGTTAGGCGGCCCCCTTCTCCACCGCTCTTCCTTTAACCAACCGAAGCCTCAGAAGCATCTCTTTCATGACTTGTTAATCTACCAATGTCTGGAAAGGTGTTACACAGGTTTCTCTTCAAAGCGTCCTCAAGTTGTTTCATCCTGTACTCCCTCCCTAAAGGCAGGATGAGCTCTGCAACTTTACGCTTGTAACGTGGATCAAGAAGGGTTGCCAACCAGTAATGATCCCTCTCCTTGATACCACGAATCCTGGGGTCCTTTCTCAGGCTTTGCAGGATAAGGGAGCCCATGCAGCATAAGTTTGAGGAGGCATGAGATTCCGAGTCTTCAGGGTCACTGAGGATGACACTATCGTGCACTACCTCCTCCCAGCCACGTAATACTTCATGGGTTTCTGGGGACAGAAAACCCGCCCTTGAGGACTGCCTTATGTCATCCTCTGCTTCAATGCCCCCACGGCTGCCATAATCCTCTTCCTCCTCCTCTTCTTATGTGATCTGCGGACCCACAGGAATGGTTGCTGCGTAAAGGGGGCCTTGAGAGGTAAGGAAGTCCTCCTCTTCCTCCCGCTGTTCTGCCTCAAGTACCCTATCCATAATTCCCCACAGAATATGCTCCAGCAGGAACACAAGAGGGATAGTGTGACTGATGCATTCACTGTCACGGCTCACCATCCCCGTCACCTCCTCAAATGGTGACCGTTCAGTGCATGCATCCTGTATCAGCAGCCACTGACGTGGGGAAAAAATGCCAAGGTCTCCTGAGCCTGTCCTTGTGCCATACTCACACAGGTACTCGTTGATGGCCCTCTGCTGCTTGTGCAGCCACTGCAGCATTGCCAAAGGGGAGTTCCACCTGGTGGGCATGTCACAAATCAGACGGTTTGTGGGCAGGTGGAATTCACGTTGAATTTCAGCCAGACGAACACTGGCTGGGAATGAGCCCTTGAAATGGCTGCAGACTTTTCTGGTCTGCCTCAGAAGATCTTGCAGCCCTGGGTACCTGGTTAAGAAATGCTGTATCACCAAATTGAGGACATGTGCCATGCATGGTAGATGCGTCAACTTTCCCAGGCATAAGGCAGAGAGATGGTTGCTGCCACTGTCGCATACAACCATTCCTGTCTCAAGCTGCCATGGTGTTAACCACCTCTGGGCCTGCCCCTGCAGAGCTGACAGAATCTCTGCCCTGGTGTGGCTCCTGCCCCCTAGACAAACCAGCTCAAGCACTGCATGACATCTTTTTGCCTGACCCGTTGTGTAGGCTTTTGAACACTTACGGTGAACTGCTGGTTCACCGGACAATTCTGCAGAAGAGGCCATCTTGAAGGACGAAGAGGAGGTGGTGGAGCAGACAGATCTAACATCATCAGGTTTTTGACGGCGTGATGGTGGGCATGTCACAAATCAGACGGTTTGTGGGCAGGTGGAATTCACGTTGAATTTCAGCCAGACGAACACTGGCTGGGAATGAGCCCTTGAAATGGCTGCAGACTTTTCTGGTCTGCCTCAGAAGATCTTGCAGCCCTGGGTACCTGGTTAAGAAATGCTGTATCACCAAATTGAGGACATGTGCCATGCATGGTAGATGCGTCAACTTTCCCAGGCATAAGGCAGAGAGATGGTTGCTGCCACTGTCGCATACAACCATTCCTGTCTCAAGCTGCCATGGTGTTAACCACCTCTGGGCCTGCCCCTGCAGAGCTGACAGAATCTCTGCCCTGGTGTGGCTCCTGCCCCCTAGACAAACCAGCTCAAGCACTGCATGACATCTTTTTGCCTGACCCGTTGTGTAGGCTTTTGAACACTTACGGTGAACTGCTGGTTCACCGGACAATTCTGCAGAAGAGGCCATCTTGAAGGACGAAGAGGAGGTGGTGGAGCAGACAGATCTAACATCATCAGGTTTTTGACGGCGTGGTCCTGGATCCCTCCCAGCTGCAAGCAGAGTTATCCAGTGTGCCGTGAAGGAAATATAATGTCCCTGACCATGTTTGCTGGACCACGTATCAGCGGTAATGTGGACCTTGCTGCTGACTGCCTTGTCTAACCAGGCCAAAACATTGCCTTCCACATGCTAGTACAGTGCTGTAATGGCCTTATGTGAAAAGAAATGGCGTTTGGGAACCTGCCACTGTGGTACAGCAGATTCTGCAAACTCCCGGAAGGGGGGCAGAGTCCACCAGAGGGAAAGGCAGCAGTCGTAAAGCTAGCAAATTGGCCAAGCTGGCATTTAGACGCTGAGCATATGGATGTGTGTGACAGTATTTTTTTTCCACTGCAGCAGCTGGGGCAGTGAAATTTGACTGCTAAAATCTACAGCTGGTGGTCTGCTGGCAGATTCGGCGGAAGGACTTGTTACACCCATTGCTAAACAATCATCCCTGTCAGTGGAGGTTGTTGACATGGCATGACGTATAGTGGGGGTAGAGATGACAGATGAGGAGCGAGGAGAAGTGTGGCCCTTTCTATGGTGCTGTTGCCAACGGGCTGCATGGCAGGTGGTCATATGTCTCTTCAAGCACGTGGTACCCAAGCGGTTGATGTTTTATCCACGCTTGATACGCTTGAGACACAGGTGCAAATAGCAATGCTGCGGTCTGCTGCACATGTGCTGAAAAACTCCCATACAACTGCAAGACAACAGCACCCGGCACCAGTGCAGCTCTGCCTTCTGCTGCACTGGGGTGGCTGCTTATATGGCTGCCCCTGGAGGACATTCTACCTCGTTGGGGTTGTGCCTCCTCTGTTCGATGAGGCACCCAAGTAGAGTCAGTGACCTCATCATCATCACCCCCTTTGTCCTCGTCACTGGAGCCAACCTGGCAGTGTGCTGCGGCTATGGGAACATGCGTGCCAGTTTGTTGTGCATCATTGGCACCCCCTCCGTCTAGGCTCATGTTACTCCCTTCCTTAACCCCAGAGCCAACATCAGACCATTGTAATTGCTGCGCATCCTCCAGCAGCATGTCACTGACGGTATGTTCAAACAATTCAGCTGACTCCTTCATGCATGATGGTGGGGCTAGGGCAGGAGTAGATGTGGACAAGGAGGCAGAATAGGCCGCTTTGACAGCTGCGGTGGACTAAGAACCAGTATGAGCCTGGGTGACAGAGGATGAGGATGGCTTAGTTATCCAATCCACCACCTCTTCTGTATGTTGTGGCTGAATAACTTGGCCAGCACCAGATAAAAAGGACAAGCATGCCCTGCCTGCAGAGGATGCACCACGACTACGACCACGACTTTGGCCTGCAGACACAGAGGCTGCTTGCCCTCTTATTGCTGCATGGGAGCGTCTGCCTTTCCTTGTTGGCTTTTCCAACATGATGCTTATTGCAATAGACTGCAACAATCGACTACTATAATCGAATGTTATAATCGACTGCTATAATAGACCAGTATGACTGACTGCTATAGTACAGAACGCTGTATAGAACGCTGATATAGAACTCTGATATAGAACAGTAGCCTTATATAGTGTGCTGCTGGGACTTCATCATGACTTTGCCCAATCATGGCTCTTACAGAATACTGAGCCCTGATTGGGCAAAGTCTTGCACCTGACCTTTGGTCAGGTGCAAGCCTTTAGCCAATTAGGGCTTCACAAGGTGCATTGCCTTGTGGGGCGTTCAGCGGTCGAACGGAGTGACGTGCACCCATATAGTTTGTGTGTTCGGCGAACGCACGAACTAGCGATGTTCGAGTCAAACTCACGTTCGACTCGAACATCCAGTCCATCACAACACTTGATAAAAACTTTACAGTCTTTAGCAAAATGGTAACAGGAAGCACAGCACCTATAGCATATTCCAGGTTTCTGGAGTACCTCCATGCGCTCTTGTAAAGTCTTTGCCATAAGCTCATGACATTTTTTAAGAGGAACCTTACTCATTAGTGAGGTTTCTTGTGCATAGGGCACTGACGATTAGGGTCTTTATCTCTATTATCCAAAGCACTCTGATCAGTAGGAGAGGTTATGGGAGGTGAGCTGTCTGTCTTTTTAGCAGATACTACTCTATTTATGTCTCTTTGTTTAGCTGTTGTGTTAACATACCTTGATGATAATGGAGCAGACAAGTTGGGTTCGCTGAAGCTGGGATCATTTCTCATCCAGACTTCATTACTGATGAACCTGCAAAAATATGAGAATGGCGGAAAAGATACATTATAGTCTCTTTTGTATTTTGAGCCCAGTTGCACCCATTTCTCTTGCAGGCAGTATGATGGTTTAGACATCACTGGATTCATGCCATGGGCGGTATCCAGGTAGCTTAGTCCAGTTAGACGAGTGTCTGTCTTTGCCAACTCTAGCTCCATAAGGAGGTCACTTACTTCTTGAAGCTTGCGATGATCTTTGTTACCTATTTTTGGAAAGTTTTGAAGTCTCTTGAATAAAGCACTTTCTATGGCTTCAGAGCTGCCATAAGTTTGCTCAAGTCTTGCCCATTCAGCAGCAAGACCTGCATCTGGGTAGTCAACATCCACTGCTCTCAGTCTTTTAACACGATCTGCTCATAAAGTGTCCCCGGCCACTTTATGAGCAAATCAAGTTCCTCCTTTGCAATAAGGCTGAGATCAGCAATAGAAGCTTTAAAGGTTGATCTTCAGGATCTGTAGTTCTCTGGACAGTCGTTGAACCTTGAGAGGCTAATGTTAATGAGCTCACGACAAATTTATATATCTGGCAAAGTCGGACAGGTCTGATCTTGTAACTTGTGGAGCCTCTTGGGCATGAAAGTTCTCTGGTGAGGAAGGGTGGGGCATACCAGAATACAATGATGTTGCAAGAACGTTGACCTTTTGTTTAGTATCTAAGGCTTCTGTTGGCTGTAGCTTGAACTGTGGCTTGCTGCTGGCAGTGACCTTGTTGTTAGCAGGAGGTGATGTGGTTTGCTGTGTAGAAGCACTTGCACGGTGGACTTGAAGAGGGTCAGACATTTGTAGCTTGGAGGTCTCTGTAATGAGAGTCAGAACTGTGTTGTTAGTAGGAGGTTCAGGAGATAGCTCTGAATTATTGCAAACATTATGCTTTAGTACATATTCACTGGTGCGTTCAACATGATCTTCCAGTTCAAGTGACAATCTAATAGAGGCCTGCACTAATCTGGAAACAAATAAAGTGATGAACTTGTGAAATGATGAACTTATGGAGCGAGAGGATCTAGAAGAATGTACTGTGAGCTTAGTTGGATTTGAGATCTGGTCTCATACAGATAAACTATGCAGAGTTCTGCCTTATCCTTAGCATCTTGCAAGAGATTTGTCGGTATAGTGCATCAGTCTTGGTTAGTTCTGCTGAAGAGTCCTCTATATTAGAGTGCTTTAAGAAAGCTGGGTATTTTCCTGACAGCCGCTGATAACGTTCATAAGCTGCAGCTAGGCAATCTATAGAGTCTCTTAATTCAGCTGGTTGATCACACTGCATGTCAGTTTTGCCACGCTTTAATGAAGTTCTGTCCCATAGGTCTGACAGATTTCTGGAGAACTCATGTCTAGTTGTTTCATAGTTTTCTCGTAGTTTCTGTGTCAGTTTTATTGTGCATTTGGGTCTTACACTCTGCACAGTGATATCTGCAGTATCTGCTCCCTGTACATGTGTGTGGTCATAAGCATGTGTATCTGCATTGGCTCAGCGATAATAGAATGCTTAGAGCCTTTTCTAGACATTTTTCACGGTTTTGCAAAATATGGCTACTGTCTCTCTAAGAAGACAAACAGCAGCTTAGACAGGTGGGGTAACAAAGCTCAATGCAGATAAACAGTTTTCAACATTCACAGGTGAAGTGCAGTAAGCTTGTGTGACCATGTCCTTTCACAAGATGGTGGATGGGACTGAGCTTGATTGCATATTAGGCACACACATATACACAGCAAACTGTAGGAATTCTACCATCTTTGACTATTCTGACTCCGATTGTTGTATTAGTGATTGTATTCCCTGCTGAGACCTCTATGCTTGGCCTGTATAAGCAGATATAATCACTGCGGACAATCCTTATCAGATATCTGAACTCACCTAATACCTTTTCATCCACAGAGATCTTTATTTGATGCAGCTGGTTACAGCAGACAACAGGATGTAGCAGATTATTGAAAAGACGGTATTTGCAGGTCAAAACATGGTTTTGTTTCCTCCATACGAGCATATTAACATGTGGCCATAAGACAAGCAGCCATTTTTATGCCATAAAGACAATGTGAGAAGAAAGGGGAAATATATCATAAAATGGGAGGAAACACAGAAAAAGATGGTGCAATAACCAAAATGACCACAAGATGGTAATGCTGGTAATGGCTTAAGGAAATGAACTATATAATTCTTAGTTTACAGTAACATGAATATTAACTGTGGCTATGCATTGTGTCATATTTTCATACTGTAGATGTAACAGCACAATCATCTTTAATTAGAAAGGAGGAATGACACTCAGCCAACTGAGTAATAGATACATTTGAGTGTAAGGGATTAAAAGGTGGAATAACAGATATGTTATCCATCACAGAGTCCTCAGGGGAACCATCAGGTTCTCCACCACCCCACTAGCAGTTGCTGTACTGGTCCTCCCTTTACTGTCCCCGTATGTCTTAACTTAATAAGTGGGTCCCTATAGGACTCACAGTTTGGTAAATGCCCACCTCTGACCAGTGCCTCAGGCCCTTAGCTGTCTCACCTAGATAGTCTGCAGCCTCATGGTCTGTCCCTCCTCCACATGACTCAGAAAGGAGCAATGGTAGCAAGCGCCACCTAATGGCACCAAATGTAATTGTTAGAGTATCTGTGTGACACCGCCACCCTGGCTCAGCTCTGTCCCTCAAAGCTTATTTGGAGTCCATGCATGTGCAGAAAGCAAAAAACGGGACTCCAGCAAAATGGGCACCGGAGTCAACCATGTGTTTACCGATCAGTGCATATACAGTAGCACTGTAGGCTCGGGGAAGATGGCCACTGGCACCCATGGCAGCGCATATGACACAAAATATCCTAGCCTGCCTACTAGAGGGGGAGGGGGGGAGAGAGAGAGGCCAGGGGAGTGGGAAAAGAGGGGAGACGTCTGTGTCTGGTACTGTAAGATGAAGAAAAGCAATTGCAGCCAGCAACTATTAGGAAATATGTCAGCCAGCCTATTAGTGTAGTATGTGCATGTATTGTAGAAATATACTGTATATGATTTTTTTCTATTTTGCCCTTACATACACTTTTTAAAGTGACACTACACTCAGAAGTTGTATCTTAACTTTTAACAAATCTGTACCTTATTTGTGTATCACTCAGCTGAAGATCCTGCAATCATCTCTGAATTCATGCTGACACTCTCCTGCAGGAGAGATAAGTGTCATGCTGACACTTATCTGCAGGATGGCTACTTTTGTTTCCCATGGTCCCTGTGTATGTGCCAAAAGGCTGAAGATGCTGAACGCAGGAGATAACCGAGAGAAGATGGCAGCAGTGGCGATGCAGGGGAGAGCAGACAGTGCAGTGCGGCATTTGGGTTCATTTGCAAGGTAAGTTGGCTGCAATGAACTTATATGCTGTGTATACTAGCACATTATGGTAACACACCTTCAGAGCACTTTTTTTTCTCATAACCACTTTACCTATGTCTGCTTTAAAGAAGTAGCATTTCCAATTTCAGTCGATGCATGCTAAATAAAAAGAAAGTTTAAAAGATATGTTTTACCTGACAAAACTACTTCCTTCCTGTTTACCATACTGTCTCTTCAGAAGGCCAGCTTCATCTTTGTTCAGGCATCATTCCAGGTCAGTGTTTGCAACCAGATGCATGTGTCTTTATAATCCTGGTTGTTTGTTATAGTGCTCCTGTTTCTCAATCATTACCCAGGAATTGTTACTAAATACCATACCCAAACAACTTACAGGGTTATTCACAAAAGGGTGAAAAGATTGAAGAAGGAAACTGAACTGGAAAGTGAGCTAATTTGGAGAATATTTTCCAAATGAGCTATTTTGGCCTAGATTGCTTACTTCTCCTGCCTTCTCCAAACTTTACGCTTTTGTGAATAACCCTGTTATTGTCTGTTGCCTCTCCCTCTGTGACCTCCTAGAGTAAAAATCCTTTAGAGTATCACAGAGATAAACCACCCTGCCGAGGGCAGCCGTGTGAGTAACCGACCCGAATGCTGTTTGGCTATTCACTTCAGGCTTGTACAGCTGATTTCAGCCGTACATCGGCTGAAATCAGCCGTACATCAGCTAGCTTCGGCTGGCTTCGGGTCGGCAAAACATACTCAGCATGTTCGGCCGCCCCGAAGTGCAGAAGGAGTTCGACTCAGCCGATCAAACATCTGGATCGGCTCAAGTGAACCTCCGGCAGGCTACTCGCTGCCGTTCGGCCTATTCTCATAGGAGCCGAACAGCAGTGAGTGAATAGCTGAATGCCGCCAAGCGGCTCAGGTATTCTGCTCAGTACCTCTGTGGTAACGAGCTGAATAGTAAGACAGTGTCAAAAGTTGAAAAAAAAATAAAAAGTAGAAAAAAAAACATTTAATAATGTAAATAAATAATACATTAAAAAAATGTAAAAAAAATATTTAAAAAATGATGCATTACTTTTAATGAAACTTTAAAAAGGCTGGGAGGACAGCCTGTAACTTGTCAAAGTCACATGGCCAGTGTTCCTCCGATCATGGAGCTGTCTCTGGTGTGATAAGCAAAGAGAACACTTTGGGGCTCTGCCGCCTCCACACTGCAGCCTGCATTTCATGAATGGACTGTAGAATGTGGGCTGTGGTGTGCATAGCCCTGTGGAGAGCAGGATCACAGTTGTATCCGTATTATATAACAAATCTTATGTTCCCCCCAAAAAAATCAATAGATAGCCGCATTCATATGTGTCTTCAGGATACGAGCTGAGTGCAGCATTTTCTTCAAATTCGAGAGCCTCCCTCTCCCCCCTTCGCTGTTCATTAGTACATTAACCTGCTTTTCAGTCATGTCATTCCTCTCATGCAATGCACTTCAATGTCCACATAATGGAATTTACGAAGGGACAACCTATTCCATTCTCCTACGTGTTCTAATGGAAGTGCTCACGCTATATAAAAGGATGAAAGTTCTGAAGTGGGCATATTTCTTGGTTACAATGAGAATGAAAATGCATATTTCCTGTTTACAATGCATATTTCTTGGTTACAATGAGAATGAAAATGCACATTTCTTGGTTACAATGAGAATGAAAATACAGCGCCAGTAAGTTTCGTATAAAAGCTTAAAGCAAATCTGCACTTTGCCTATTCAGGGCACAGCAACACGTTTGCTTTAACCTCCTCATGCGCAGCAGCATATATTGACCTTTCCCTCCTTTCCCTCAGCTGGCCAATGACCGGCCGTTCGGCCTGCTTCAGGTTTCACCTCGGCTCAGTTGAGCCGAAGCATATGCCTTCGGCTCGACTAAGCCACTCGGCCAACTTCGGGAGCCTGTACAGCATCCCTTCAGTTTGACTGAACCGAAGGGCCCCGGCGGCCGAAGCTAGCCGAAGGATCAGCCGGAGCTATGGCTGATCCTTCGGCTAGCTTTGTGAATAGCCTTCTTAATTTCTGATGTGGCATAATAGAATCTAAGTCACGTGATCATTGGGAAGTGAAGACTGTGGAGATACTTCCAACTGTCTGCAGAGTACTGGTGACAACATTTTCTTTGTTTTACATAAGTTGCAGAAAGAGTGTTCCTAGGAACAGTTACTTAACTGGATCAAAATTACTGTTTTTTTAATAATAAAAAAATGCAATTTGTGACTATATTGTTGCTGTATATTGTGGTACGTCAAGGTTTCATTCATGAAGACTTGTAAAGTTATTTATAGGTCTTTTATGAAATACTTTACACCTTTTACATACAATTATAATTTGTGGTCAGAGTTACTTAGGCTTCCGACGTCTTCATGACCCCTACTGATACCAACCTGATGTGTGCCATGATTTTATGGTCAGCGTGCCAAATAAGGGGGCACGCTCTAGTGAAATGATAGAACCTGGGGAAGGGCGGGCGGGTCAAGCGCGACCTCGCTGTGACGTCTCTAGGAGCTCCCTGTCCCCCTTCTTAAGGGGAGGAGAGCCGCCGAAACTCCTCCCACAAACACGGCCAAGTTACCTTGGCCTATTACTTGTCCTAATGGTCTATAGAAAAGAAAAGACAGATAAAAGTGGATACATATTCATAAAGTATTTCAAGTGTACATTTTGCACTTGGTTGTCATCGAATTTGCATCGAAAAAAAGTAAACATACATTTTTTTTATTTTTTATTATTTCATCATGCAATAGAAAAGGTGAAAATTAATCAAAAGTAAAATAAGATAAACTACACATCGATTCCGAATTCCACAGTTGTCAGTTTTAATAACATTGCATGTAGAAATGTAAAGCAGATAAATATGATTTATATGAAATTATCTAGAAATCTGGAATCTAAAGAAGAGGATATTCATGATGGATTTAATCTTAAAGTGACACTAAATTTAGGAGTTAAAGGAAAACTATGAGGTGAGTGATTTACACACATCCTCACAGTTAGAGCCGATGTGTGACAATGAAACGGTCACACCTCAGCTCTATTGATCGGGAAGTGAGTCAACACATACCATCGTTCGCTCACTTTCTGATCATCTCCCTGCAGAGAGCAGGGACAGTCAGTCACAATCTGGCTCTTCCTCTAGATAGGCATTTCAAATGCTTACAATTGCAATCCATTGAAGTTATCAATGTATGAATTCACTTTAACTCCATATTTTCTGCCGTCAATATTTTAATGCATTTATAGTAAAATGTAACCTTGTCATTGAAAAAAATCAGTCCACATAAGTTAAAAACTATGCAATATATTTAGAAGAACATTTGAATGGTAGTAGTGTCTAATTTTATTCGTTTAATTTTTTTAGTTCAATTGGCCCAACCACAACACTAAATGTCTCATGAGGAGTTGATGAAGCCCTTTTCTGTCGCCTAATACATCCTTGGTAACAGCGAGAATAGCTATTTTTGTTGCAAACCGTTAATTTACACTCTAAATACACTCTGGAGAAATTTTGTACGAAGCGAAATGCGCTGAATCCAAATCGAACCTGATTTGAGTAATATGTTGGGTAGGTCACATAGGTGGAATCTTTGATGCATCTGTAAACATAAAAGAAACAAAATTGTAATACTATTTATGACCATTTTTTTTTACTGAAAAGAAAAGCATGTTTAAAAAAGAATTTTATTTTATTACATGAGAACAGTACAAAATACATTCCACAGGCCTAATGCCTTAACATTGAGAAGAACAGTGGGGGGATTTTATCATAACTGGAGCAGACAAAATCTGAAGCGGCTGTGCATGACAACTAATCAATTTTTCTTTTCAGTTTGTTCAGTTAAGATTTGAAAATAAAAGAGAGAAGCTGATTGGTTGCCATGCAAAGCCTCTCCAGGTTTTGTCTGCTCCAGTTTTGATAAATTCCCTTCAATATATTTTAGTTACCTTGTTTGTCTACGAAAACATCCTTATTTGTCTATAAAGTAATAGACTGTATGAATTCATCCATCCATTATTTCATCCATCCATTCATCCAAATGATTGTGGCAACAATTGGAGTTGCATTTATAAATATTTCTATGCTTTTCTGGAAACCCAGAGCAATACATTTTGCTGTGGAGATTTCAATGCCAAAAATTTTAACATTTCTTATAAACACTGAAGTCTCCCCAGCTGTAACCCTCTAAACTTAACACTTAAATTACTTCCTAAAATAAAAACTTAACAGTTAATATTAAATCCTTAACCACTTGCCGTCCGCCCGTTGTAAAAAAAACAGACGGACGGCACTGCAGCATTGGTGGGCTGCCGTCTCTCGACTGCATTTTTTTTCTGCGGGCACGCACGGGCAGAAAAGACCCGACCAAAGCAAACACCCGTTACCGAGTGTTTCACATATAGACGATTGGCGGCTCCATAGCCCGCCGATCGTCTATATGTGCTAGTTTTTTTGCCCCTGACCCCTCACCTTCAATCCCGGGATCCGCTGCCCCATCTGCGGCCCCGGATCGGGGACGGGAGGGCGTCGGGAGGAAGAGGAAGGGAGATCAGCTCCTTGCTGACCTCCCTCCAGGCTGTGAATGCAGAAGTGATATGTGTTACTGAGGGTTTAATGTCACTTTAACTAATCTGGAACTGTATTTTATCCCTTAAGCTAACCTTTAAAATAAACATTTCAAATGTAATTATTACTGTATGTAAAGCCATAGCATTGGGAATGGAAGACCCCTGTAAGTTGTTTTTTTTTTTGCTGTCTGTGTTTCTTTAGTTCCTGTTTCAGACATGCAATATAAAGTTATGACCTCTCTCCAGTAGGCCTCTCTCCCTTAGACAGTTGTCATCGGAAGAGTTTTCCTGTGCCAACTCAAAAATGTTAAATGTTCAATCACTTTTGTACTGTGCCAGAGACAATGGTCACCAGGAGAGGAGAAAATGTGAATCCCACCCTTAGGAACACAGGAAACTTTAAAATCCTGACAGAAGATTTAATCCTTTTATTTTATTTGCTTTAAATACATTTTAAAATGCAAGTAAACTCAACAGTTAATGCTATGTCTAACCTTAAGCTGGAACCATTCTCATTTTCTCTCACTCCCTTGCCATCTTCCAGGTCCAGGGTCTGCGGCCATTTTGATTTCTGGCGGGGGATGAATGAACTCCCACGCATGCACACAGGGAGTTTATCACATGCACAGTGCTGCATGCACAACAAACATGACAAAGAAGCTCATGCAACATTTTCAGCTGCGAGCATCACACATTTGTTGATTGTGCATTTGTGGGCAAAAATGTACATTTTACTAGCCATTTTTGGGGCTCCAATAATGGCACTGCAAGCATGTCATACATTTTTAACATGTTGCCTGAATACACGCCAATGCACACACTTGGGCATTGCATGAATGCGTGCCAAAGTGTAAACAAGGGCTAAGTCTAAGGATAGCTTAACTCCACTTTGCCATCCATACATGGAATTCCAGTTGTGAAATTAAATGTTGTTATTGATAGTTAAATGGTTATTTAGTAGAAGAATTCACACTTTGCAACAAAAGTTTCCCTTAGCATAGCAATTGCTCTGAAAATCCACTTTGCAAAGAATCCCCAGCCACATGCAAGGATTTTTTTTTTTTTAAAACAGTATTTTTTCTTGTACATGATTGGATGATGGAAGTCAGCAGAGCTTCACCTCATTCTCTAAGCCAAGGTAAAATTCACTTGTAAAGTAAATATTCCCTTGCAAAGTGAACTGCCTATTTGTCTTTAGTAAACCAACCTCATTGTAGCTTGTGTTGCATATAACTGGTTCGAACAGCAGAGTAGGAGTGACTAGGTTCAATTCATTTCATGCGAGGTCATGCGAGCCTGCTATATGCAATACAAATATTAACTAACTATATACAAAACAAAAGAGTGTATTGGTTGTTTGCATGTTTCAATAGGTTCCTGTCAACTTGGGACTATTACTCTATCTGGTGCTACTAGAGATGTGGAGGAAAACTGCAAGAACATGATTTTTAGATTATCCTCCCTATAAAAGCAGCAGTGCCAATTAGAGCACAAAATATTTGTAATTTTGCACTGTGCCAAGTGGATGTTTAGTGTATGCACGGGCTTATAATATCAGGCAAATATCTTAAATTTGGACTGTTGACAGACTCAGACAGAGGTCGTTATTATCTGAAATACAGT
>NW_017308981.1:65557-77503 GCF_000935625.1 Nanorana parkeri
CATTTTAACATGCAATATTTACTAAAGATAACTTTTTTTAATGTTTTTTAATTTTATATTTCATTTTAAATATAAAAACTATGAAATGCACAGGGGACTTTTATACATTTACCTAAATTATTCTATTTATTATGTAAGCTCAAACTGCCTTTGTGATGATTGCCAAAACAGAAGCAGAAGCATGTCATTACATAAACACATACATAAACTACTGTGATATTTATCACTTTAACAATCAGCTTTTTTAATGCTATTACTAAAAGCATATAGAGATATAAAGAACATTACCCTACAAAAATACAAAAACTGCTACTGCCAACTCTACTCAATCAACTTATAAAGTTGACAATGTTGTTTAAAAATTCTAGCAGTACTGCTAGAATACAATACAATACAAGTGTAAAATATTCACCAGTGGTTACATTTTTACAGTACTATGCTACCGATATAATAAATCATAGTTATTGATCACTGATTCGCTTTTTTGGCAAACTAAAACATGAAAGTCCAGGATATTAGTGTCCAGTTTAAAGAAAACCATTCACCAAAAGGGCAATTACTACTCTTGAATTGTTGTAATAGTTTAGCTGTACCTCTCAGGATTATTTCTTCTCTTCAGATGAGAAGTGTCAGACCGTAAGGCCTCCTTTCTCCTGCCGTAGCTTGCACTACTCAACTGAGTTTAGTTGAGTTCTACTCAAGGAGACACACACCATCCATGAGAAGTAAGTCTTCACTATTCGAACACATTAAGAGTCAGATTCTTACAAATGCCCACTCCTGACTGGTTCACTTTCTACACTAATTTTAGATATCAAATCCAACAACCTTTAAATATATCGGGTTTTGTTGCATTTCCAGTATTTCTTGATTTGATTTCTTAATTTGAAAGAAATAGAATGTGTATACTAAAATATGAATCAGTCCATATGAAATAACTGAGTTCAGTTGAAAATTCCTATAATTTACAAACACTAAGGGGGATATTTATAAAGCAGCAGATGTGACTTTCACCAAAGATTCACTCACTGTGAATCAATCACTGTCATTTAAGACACACACTCCTAGCAATATCACATGCAGTGAATGACTGTTAGATACACTGCTTTATAAACATGGCCCCAAGACTTATCCTACTATTTCAAAGGCAAACATTTGTGTTTTTTTTCCAAGAAAAAAAAAATAATCACTGATCTAATTTACCTAACATTTTTAACAACTATGCAATTTGTATTAAAAAGATAAAATAAAAGAGCATTACCCATTACGTATTAAATCATAAGTCTGTGTCACAAAATCATTGGGATCAGGAGAAGCCACACATGTGTCGACAAACAAAGTGAGATTGGTGTCAGATGATTGCAGTGTAGCCTGGAGATACAAGTTCTGATTCAGTTCCACATAGTATGGATAGTTATACACTGGATACGTAAAGCTTGGCGAATGGTAAAAGTACAGTGAAGTATGGTACAAGCCATATTGTGTCAACGTTTGATTTATGACGTCTTGTGCATGATACATGATGTGCACCATGGTGTTTTGGAACATCTGGCAACGGAGATTCAAGTTGAGTGCTCTGCTGCGTTCAATAATTTGACCAGAATGGTAGCCATGCAATATATTTGAATAGCTAATTGTGTCTCTATCACCCTGTAGAAACAGAACAAGCTTTAAACAAACTAGTAAAACAGTTACACATTATACATCTAAAAATTATCATTTTTTTCCTTAGAAACATTCTATATTATGAATTGAAAACATGTATGCTAATATTTGTAAACAAGGCACTTTATCATACAAATAATGTTAAAAAAGATTGCTTAGACAGACCTCTGCCAGAAGACTGCCAAAAGTTAAATGTCAGCTATGTAGTAAATGAAGCCTTGATTAAGTAGCCAAAGCAGTGTTTTACTGTAAATCTGATTCTTAGATTCAGATTAATTATTAAGAATGTCCAATATTTTTCACAGCATCATTGGATACAAGGATTCCCTATGAAAAAAATACTTAATTGCAGGGAAGAGCAATGAGGAGAGGGGTCAGATGTGAATGCAAGTGGATAGGATTAGTGTATAACTCAACCTTCCAGAATTAACTGGAAAAGACTAAAATGTTAGTTAGGATACCCTAATTCTTTAGGGCCCTTTCACATCTACACAACCATTAATTCAAATTTATGATGTATTTTACATTATGAATGTACGATGTATGGCTAAAAGGATATGTGTTAATTATTTTTTTTGCACATTATGGAAGAATCAGCTCCTTTCATTTGAGAGTCTGTTTTTCAGTAAAACTAAGGTAAGGCTTCCTTTATTTAAATGCTGATAGAGTATATAACTACCAAATCCCACTAGAATGTAATATATGTATGCAGATGGAAGTGAGGACAACATATAGCTACTGGGGAGAAAGAAAGAAGACTTGTGGGCTTGAAGAAAAAAAAACTCCAGCTGAAGTGTCAACTATGCACCAGCGATTGGAATCAAAGCCCCAGATTAAGTTAAGCTAACTTTTAATGAGTAAGTCAAATAATATTACTTTGTCAGATACTTAAAGCCCAACTGAATCTTCAGTTTCAATCCCATTTCAGAGGTCACACATGCCCCCTACTAAGCATACCTATAGCTTTGCAATCAGCACATTTCATGCTCTTCACTGATAGAAGACAGGCTTTTGCTACTCAGTTTGTGACTGCTTTCTAAAATTAATGAACTGAAAAACTCTTTGCTTTGATGCACCTGTAATGTATTTAGCTAGTGTGTATGTGTATATAAATATTTGTTACCCTATTTTATATCTTTATTTTCTTTTAATCAGTGACATGCACCTCTCTTCTTCCGGTTATAAACTGATCTGAGCAGTTCCAAGTTGAGAACTAAAATATTTTAAAATTAGGGACCAAACTTGGCAGAGGTGTCTTGTTCTGGCTCCGTGCAAGGTTTTAACCACTTGCCATCCATGACCATTCCTGAACGGCTGGACAGGAGCCTTATAAGAGTGGGAGGGCATCTTAAGACGTCCTTCCCCTCCTCACGCTCGTGCGCGGCACCCTGCGCGCACACTAGTGGGGAAACTGTTTCCAATGTAAACAGCCAGCGATGGCTGTTTACATTCAAGCAATTGAGTGTCTCTAGAGATGCCCGATCGCTTGTAGTAGGTGCGGGTGTGCACCATCTCCGTCGCTGCCGGTCCCGAGATCCGCTGTGCCCAGTGCGGCTAGGACCGCCACGTCAACTTTGTCAGTGGAGATCAAAGGGAGACCAGTACATGATTTCCCTTTGACCTCCTCTCCTGTCCCGGAATGCAGGAAGTGATGTATATTACATCACTTCCACATTCCTATGTCACTCTCCAGTACAGAAGCCGGAGAGAAGCTGATGAAGCAGATCTCTGTTTCATCAGCTTCTCTGGGGGTCCCTAGGTGACATCAGGGGTCTCCATAAAGAGGACCTGTCATGTGAATTGGCTATCAGATAGGGGTTTTCTTAGCCCCCCATGTGATATCAATAAAGTTAAGTGTAAAAAAAATGTTTAAAAAAAATGAAAGCATAAAAAAATAAAGAAGCTAAAAAAAGTCACAAATAATTTTTATTTTTATTTTTTAAAAGTCCCCCGCCCCCACATAGACACGCAAACATGCGTTGGGCGCGCCAACCTGCGAAAACGACGATTCCGCCTATTGTGCCGCACTTGTTACATATCACCGCAAACGGCAGAGTGAGAGCAATAATTTTAGGGCCATTAATTACTGATAATACTAAACTGATGAGCAGTAAAAGCTTCTAAAGCATCGCCAATGGGCAATTTTTGGGTGAGTTCGTTTTCTATTTCGCGGGCGCGCGCAATTTTGAGGCTTGGCATGTTTGGTGTCTATTTACCCAACGTGACCCCGTCTTTTATATTTTACCAAAAAACTTGGGATGATAATAAATGTTCCATAACATTTCAAAGGGAAACAGGTAGATAGCTACTTGCCAAAAAACTTTGTCCTCCAGGTTATAGTTAGCATACCTGTTTTACTGTGCCGCACTGATTGTATGGAATGTAAAAGATTAGCCAATTTCCAGACCTATAAGGACGGCATTTAGCATCATTCAGAAATACATCATTTGTAGAATATCCTAAAGACTGCAGATATTGTACTGAAACCTGAGCTTCCATGAGATCTGATGTACAATAAAGGGCCACTATAAAAGAAAGATGTTAAAAAATAAAAGCTGTACATTGTGTTCAAAATAATCAAGCTTAATTAAAAAAAAAGACAGTTAAAGTATAAAGAACACATGCACACATATAAAACCATAGATTCCTGCCAGTAATGTTTCCTTCATTTTGTATAAAATATAAAGGCAATACAGGTTTATCATGTTAGAAAACTTTCCAAAACCTATACATCAGTTTTGGGTAAAATATACTAGGTTAAATCAAAAGCCAACCTTTCATGTCTTTGAATGGAATACTGTGAATAAATATCTGCACCTGAGTTCCTAGCTCCACCTTGTTTTGCTACACTAGAGAAGTGTTTTTCTATTTTTATTCAAAACAGGATAAGTGATATGCTCTTGCTTATCTTTGTAAAGGACTAGGGGCAGGGAATCTGGTAGAATCCTACAACTGGAATATCCAAATGATGTAAGAAGCCAGGGCATAGTCTAACCTACTGTATGTAATCTGAGCCAGTGGTACATGTACACCAGGGAGTACCTCTGTTGAAATAAGTTTATAATTAGGGATGCACCGATACTTTGAATACCAATGCCGATACTTGGCATTTTCACGAGAACTACCAGGTTTGCAGTGGCTGCAGCTGGGACCTAGCTCTGGTGCTCCACCACTGTCCTGAAATCATTGGTCTGTATTGTTTTAGAAAAAAGTGTCACATGACAATAAACAAAAATGTATCAGTACTCATACTTGTAAGTACTTGGGCAAGTACCAGTACTTGCAAAACTGGTATTGGTGCATCCCTTTATTTATATTTATAAAAACAAAATCATACATTAAAACAGAGATGTACAAATCCCAGGAGCTCCGTGTGCTCCTTACAAATGACAGCTGCCTCCTAACTTTTGAATTTTTCTCAAGTCTAGTCTTGGAGCTCAAAAAGTATCGGTACGTGTACTTGTACCAAGTACTGTACTTGGTATCGGTGCACCCCTTTTTATAATAGCAGTTTAGAATTGTATCAGATAGTAAATAACAGATCTGAGTATTCTTACATGACTTGAGAAACAGTGTTGAGTGAGAGTTGTGAAAAAGGGGTCAGTGCGTGATAAGGTAAAATCGGTGTGTTGATTTTTTTAACTGCTTTGTAGCCATTCCCTGATTCACCATTCCCTGATTCACCTGCCATGTGCTTTTCAGGTATTAAGTTGGCCTTAATGGGTCCCCATTGGTAGCTAATGCAGGATTGGTAAGGGAAAGGCTTGTTGCAGGACTGTGACTGAAACATAACACTGAAATGAGTCACTAACATTTCTAAGGCACCTTTCTTCTCTGTCTCCACTCAAAACAAATAAAAAGTCAATATTTAATGTTCACAGAACTTTTTCAGTTTAGAACAACATTTTCCAACACATTGTATCATTACCACTCTGATTATTTTGCAGTATAGAGACGTAGTTGGCATGAAAACCGCGGACATAGTTGCTGTTGCTTCCTGTGCTGTTGAACACAACAGTTAGACTATTGGATGTTGATTTGAATCTGCGTGCCCCTGTTCCACAAAATCTTCCCAATAACGGTGAGCCAGCAGGTGTTCCATCATATACAGATACAGATCCAGATGAACAGAAAGCAGAGCTTTCAAGCCTGTTAACATGTAAAGATTATAAATGGTAAATGCAAAGTTTCTTGTAACAGGAAACAGCAATCTATTGTGTATAAAATGACTTTTACATACAATTCGGTTCTGTATTTAAATCTGTATTGTATCAGGACATTTTAAGGATTAATGGTTGACAATTTTTCAGGTCATCTAGGTGAATTGCCTTATTTTGACTGTGTTTAAATAGACGCAGACTTTGCTAAAGCATCAACTAAATGGCTCTGAGTAGTAATGAAAATATTTATTGATGCTGAGTTGTAAACAAACAAAAAAGGTTTTTAGAAAAACCTTGGGCAAAAAGTTGATCCTGTTCTTATCCATCCGATAGTCGAAAAAGTAAAACCCATTAACCCTTTACTGTTAAGCCCAGCGGAATGCTTTTAACCTCACCTGGCCACACCATTTTTGCAATTTTTCACCTTTTTTTCAACTGCAGCATTTAGCGTTTGTAAAAGACCCCCCAAACCATATATTTTCTGAAAGCACAGGCCCGGTAGAATAAAAAGATGGTTCTACTAATTTTGTAGGTCCTGTGATAATTGTGTAAATGTTCATGAAATCAATATTAAACCGATGAAAATACACAATTAAATTGATGAAAGCACACTGAAATCAGTAGGAGTGCACACAAAAAATACCTTTCCAACTAAAAATCTAAAAAGATAAATCTGTATTGAATTAATAAATAAAAAATATTTGTACAATTTTAAATTGCACCTTTTTGCGAAACGGTAAAAAAATGAAGTAAATAAGCAACGTACGCTATATGTGTTGGACTTGATGGACGTATGTCTTTATTCAACCCCAAATACTATGTACCTATGTAACTATGTAACTATGTATGTTAAAAATCGTTTGTGCGCTGTGTTGGGATGTGTTGTGATAAAATGATGCAGGCATACATTTACTCAAAACACATTGTATTACAACGCATGGCAATGTGTCACAACACTTTGCCATGCGCTGCCACACAGTTAAATTAATTGTATATAAAAAAAGAAAATAAAGCACTGCGATGCGTTTTACCAACGCACCTCAGCGCTTGTGCATGGCATACACCACAATATGGTGCACACTGTTGCACGTGTATAATGTGTGTGTTTTCATTTATTTTTATTTATTCTTTTCCTGTTGGGCGGGCTTCGGCAAATATCTAAAAACAGACCCCTGACATTTCCATTTTGAAATAGAAATTGAGTTTGAGAACTTTAAATTTGAAATTAAAACAGAGTCCTCAATCTCTTTTTCTTTTTCTGCAGCCTCTGTTCTGAATAATTGGATAGCACTCAGTACTAGACATGTGCACGGCAAAAAAAATTGTTTTCTTACGCAACAAATGGAAAAAAAATTCCATTCGTCTCATCAAAGAAAACAAATTTTTCTTCTCATTCGGATTCAGAGGCAACGAGCCAAGATGGCGGCTCCCTTATGTTTGGGCGCCACCATCTTGGTGTATACCAAGATATACTCAAAGATAGTGGCACGCCTGCGCAGAACGCATCAACCGCCAATATGGCCGCCGCTCGTTCTGCAAATTAATTTATGTGTGCCTGAATATAGTTGTAGTATATTCGGGCATATAATAAATTCGTTATTTCGGATTCAGATGAACCGCCAAATAAACTGATTTTGGTTGATTTGCAGGTTCATCCGAATCTGAATGCACGTCTACTCAGTACACAGGCTTCCCATTCATTCACAAACTGGAGATAGTAAATATTTACTAATCAACCAGTTATGAATGGGTAGAAGTCTCTGTACTGAGCTGCTTCTACCCATTCAGAAACTCATGACTGAACAGGAAGTGATGTAAAGCACTTCCTGTTCATTCATAACTGGGGACACATAGTACTATGTGTCCCCAGTTGTTTACAAACATTGGAGTGATCAGCACCCTGAATGTATGTTCATAGCTGTCATCAGTGGCTTTTCTGCTGTTAATGACAACAAATGCTGCTGCTAACGACAACTATTAAATTACAGGGGACCATCAGGGGGACCCTTCTGGTATAAGTTAATGGTTGCAAAAGTGACAGCGAAAGGGTTAAAGGGTACATTTTTATTCTAAAATTATATGGCATGTTTAACTGCTTGTGTATGCTGACAAATCTATCACATTATTTTAGTCATTATATTTATAGTGTCAAGGAAAGTGTTTTGTACACTGTTTACTGGGTATAGACCTCTCCCAGAAATGTCATTTTTTGCTTATGCGATGAGCTCACTCCTTCTACAAATCAATTTCTCTCTTATTAAAACAATAGGACTTTTCAAGTGTTTTCAACACGCAGACCTCCCCACTTGGTACTTAGTAGCAGCTAAGCAGCAGGTAAGACTCTGCAATTACATTTGCTAAAACCTTTGCAATCTACATAAATATATAAATACATTTTCTCAACAAAAGTGGATTTACAAGTTAATAAAGCTCCTGTTCTCTACTGTGAGTTGCAGGCATTCCTTCAAATATCGCTGAGTTTCTTCGATTTCATAAAAATGCAACCTAGAAGTGGTTAGAGCTCTGTGCAAAGCCTTTAAAGCTGTAAATAATCTTTTAGGCTTAAACATTTGTGTACTAAAATGAAATTGTGATATTCTTAATTTTTTTCTTATACTTACGCAACATCATTGAAATTTATCTCAATAACACTGTTTGCGCTTTGTATATGCCAAACACAGTCAGCAGGGCTGCGTGAATATGGATAAGATGGGCTTTCAATTATTCCCCATGGATAAGTTAGGATTCCACCACAATTAACTAGAATAATAAATAAATATAATTAATGAATAAAGCTGGATAAACACACATGCTGTTTGCAAGGTTGTTTGCAATTATTGTATGCAAGTAAAAATCTGTATTTTCTGATGATCATTCTTTACACAAAACCCCCTTGATGTCCACTTTGCTACTTTTATTTACATTCAGTAATAATGGCCTGTATTAATCACAGTGTATATCAGTGAATGATGTATGAAAACTGCTATAGGAAACTTTTAGCACATAGCAACCAGTGAGCATCAATATTCCAAGTTTGAGAGTGAAGTAGGCTTCTGAATGGTTTTCATACAACAGAATTTTCATACATCATTCCCAGAATGGCTGAATAATGTTAGATCCACACAACTCAGTGAAGATAGAATATGGTTACCGTACAGTGTAGCTATCACCCCCATATCCTTTTGTGTTTTACAGTTTATGGTCCCACATTAAGCATTCCAGTATTCAGCAGATCATTCAGCAGATTCCTAGGCCTTCAGCAAATATTGCACCTTAAAACCAAACTGTTAACATTTGAGCAGATGGGTCTGAGAATGATGGATAGAAACAGAATGCTGGAATGGGGGTGTGGAATTGATGGGTATTTTAAAGAGGAGTCCTTAACCTACTTCAATAAAATGATAGTTACCATTTAAAGTTGATAAAATAGGTGAACTGTGGACATGCCACATCATATGCAATGACACAGTACCTGGTTCGGTGGTATTTTTAGTTGATGAGGAGTAGAATACTTGAAATCCAATTTTCTGCACACTACCATCAGTTTGGAAGACAACACCCATCACATTAGAGGAAGACTTAAATGTGGAGTTCCCAGGTGAGCAGATTTTTCCTAGGGCTGGGGAGTTCAATGGCAGCCCATCATATATTGTCACAGAATCAAAAATGCAAGAGCTGTGGTATTCCAAGCTGTAATAAAATAGATAACCGAAAGTTTAATTTTAGTTTATCATATTAAATAGAGACCTTTTATAATCAGTCAGATTAAACTATTCAAAGAAATGTGTAACTTTTTAACAACAAAGATGGAAAGTCATGCATTTTTTGTTATTAACTGATATTAAAAATGTAATAATGTGATATTAATAATTATTATTTATATCATTAGTTAATACATAATGTAAATAATATATCAGTATAAAATTACATTTTGTATACATTAGCTTGGGACAAAACAGTGATATATATCTGAAAAAATGTGTGCTCCCTTTCTCTACTATTTCAGTTTTTTTTAAATAAATGTTTTCAAACCAACCAGAATCTGATTTAAATAACAGAGAAAGGAAGGAACATTTGCAACAGGAAAGCAGGTCATCGATAAAAAAACATTCTCCTAGTTAAAGTGGAAGTTCACGCTACAATTACTCTGTGAACATTAAACGGCCATATAACACATGCACCTTGATAAATGCATAACACCACATTTGACTAATATCCATGCTCCAATTCAGATATCAGCATTGAAAGCTACTGGCCATTTACCAGTGACACCATGCAACCATACAACCCAGCCCCCACATGCTATCTACATCTCGTAATTGCAAAGCCTGGTTGAGAAATGATTCCTCTGTGCTTTTATGCTGTCAAACATGTAGTTAGTTTGAAGGGGGTAAATGAGACCTTGGGTTGCATAATGTGGCTGGTAAATGTGGCTGGTAAAGCAGTTTCCAATGCAGATTGCTGGACAATCTAGAAGTAAAACAGTCAAATGTGGCACCATACATTTATCAAGATACATGTGGTGTATGGCTGTTTATTGTTCATAGAGTAATTCCACTTTAACTTAAGAAGTATTTTGCTTCCTGTCAGTCTTGATTTTGCTTCCTTTACTTACTGTTTAGAACTGTTTGGTTAAAAAAAAAGGTTGTTCACAGAACAATAAAAAAGGGCAAATCTCTCTAAAGCTGTCCATACACCTGTCAATTTCTTTCGTTCAACCCGCGGGCTGAATGGAAGAAATTGACGTGATTCCTCCATCTACACAAACAGCGTATCGATCGAGGAATCCTGGGAGAGTACTAAGATATTCCAGCTGACTCCTTCGATCAGCTGAAAGAGGAATGTCGGCTAGAGGGAGCCAACAGCCCCATACACTGGTCAAATTTTGTCCAGTACATTAAAAACCAGCCGAAATGTGGCCAGTGTAAGGGTACCCTAAAGGAGCCCTGTGCAGCTGTAAAACCTGATACGGGTTCTAATCCTTCCCACTCTATCCAAAATTAATAAACATTTTGGCTATTGATACGCATTCATTTTGACAGTTTCCATCAAGTTGGCAGCATTACATTCCAACAAACGGTGATGTCACAATTACAGGGAGTTCCTGAGCGTGGGAAAATGTTGTTTACATGTATAACTTTAGACAGGTCTCCAAAGCTATTTCTATACCTTTTGGGCCCCACCAAAACACGAGAACCAAAATATGCTAAATTATAAATTAAAAACACCTGAAACACCAGTGAATGCTAAAAAAAATCTAAAGACTTGCAGCCTTCTCTTGTGCCAGCAGTGTTCATGAATCAACAATTAGATCAACAAAGAATCAACAATTAGATCCTCAAGCCTTTTGGAGAAAGCTTTAAGGAAAGAGAAGAAAACAGTGGAGCTTTTTGGATGAAACAGAGCATACTGGGGGGAATTTATCAGAGCAATTGCAGTGTTTGAACTTGCACGGAATATATTTGATGCACCTTGCGCCAGATTTATGATGCTAATGTAATGTTGTTCATAAATGAGGTTTAATAGACTCCAGGAAAGAAGACTTCTAACTTCAATCAAAAAGCTTAGCTGTCACTTCTTGAAGAAGTGGTCATTGGGACTTCTTAACCAGTTCCCATCCAGACCATTTTTCAGTATTCAGCACTGCGGTACTTTGACTGACATTTATTCCGTCATGCAACGCTGTACTGAAATTAATTTTATACAATTTTTTAGGGACAGATAGAGCTTTCTTTTGGTGGTATTTAATCACCACTAGGGTTTTAATTTTTTACTATATTAAGGAAAAATTACCGAAATTTAAAAAAAAACTATTTCCCCTATATTAAATGATAAAACATTTATTATTACCCAATTTTTTGGTAAAATATAAAAGACGGGGTCACGTCGGGTAAAAATACACCAAACATGCCAAGCCGTAAAATTGCGTGCGCGCACGAAACCTCAAAAAACGATGATACCTCAAATTGGCCATAGGCAACGCTTTAAAAGCTTTTACCGCTCATCCGTTTAGTGTTATCAGTGATTGATGGCCCTAAAATGATTGCTCTCACTGCGACGTTCGCGGCGATATGTAACGTGTGTAGCGCAATTGTCGTTTTTGCGCGCTGGTGCACCGGAC
>NW_017308981.1:77514-78904 GCF_000935625.1 Nanorana parkeri
TACCTGACCACTCTTCTTTTATCCTGAGGCCTGCCATATATCTGCAGGCCTGTTACCCCTCCTTGTTGCTTCCCCCTGGCTGTAGGTGTGTGTTTGTCCCAACGGTGGGTTTATTACTTCACTGCTAAACCTGTGGGGGGTTGAGGGGGTTTGTAGTGTTGTTGATGTGTAGCAAATAAACTGTGTGCATAGAACCCAATCCTGTGTGGGCATATTAATTTGGTCATCCTGCGTGGGTACCTGCATGTGGTGTGAGGACGCCTGTGCATGGTACCCTGACAGCCGCCGATCGTCTATATGTGAAACACCAGGTAACGGGTGTTTGCAGTGGTCGGGTTCTTTTCTGCCTGTGCGTGCCCGCTAGGGGGCGCACGCGAGCAGAAAAAAAATGCCGTCGGCAACCCACCAATGCTGCAGTGCCGTCCGTCCGTTTTTTTACAACGGGCGGACGGCAAGTGGTTAAGTTGTGATTGTTTTGTTAGGTGATGCTCCAGTTTCAGACACGTGCAGTTGGAAAAGTAGGGCAAGCTCAGGTCAAAGCAGGGGCACATGTTAAAAGACAGATTTACACATTTAAAAAAACGATCTAAGAGACTAAAACTTTTGCAATTGCTTTGATAAATCCCCCCCATTATGTCTGGTGTAATTTAAGCTCCACTTTCCAGATTACAGTATCATAGTAACAGCAATGGGCATAACAACAAATCATAGGGCCCCATATCAAAATTTTGATGGCGTACCAAGGTAACCTCCATGACACCTAGCAGTGTCAACTGTGGCAATTATATAAATGATCCTAACATTAAATTATGGACAGGAAGCACGTGAGCTATCACCATAGTCAATACACTACTAGTAATCAGTTTTAATTTCCAGCTAACTATTATGTCTCTAGAGCAGGGCTCAACATTTCCAGTGGAATTTTGGGTCTCCAAGTACCGGTCCGCAGTCCAACTCCGGCCTGCGAGCCGGTACCACAGCCAGCTAACATGTCAGGCACACGGTCGCAGACCGCGTATCTGACTTGCGGGAGCAGCTCCACGGTCTGCATCTCTGTCGAATGCAGACCGCAGAGCTGCCCGTCAGCTCTGGCTTCCTTCGGCTGGAGCTCTAACAGTTCTGAGCTCCGGCCGAAAGAAAGAATGTACGTGAGCAGGATCGATGCCTGGTTATCTGGGGGTGATAGTGAGGACTGCTGCAGACCTCACTAATCACTAAGAGATAAACCAGGGATCGATCTCGCTAACAGCCTCCTCCCTGCAAAGACGTGAACAGGTGAGGGGGCTAATAAGGGGGGAGTGTATTATTTTGTGTGTGTGTGTTGGGGGTTAATAAGGGGGGAGTGTATTATTTTATGTGTGGGGGGTTAATAAGGGGGGTATATTATTTT
>NW_017308981.1:78947-104506 GCF_000935625.1 Nanorana parkeri
GGGGTTAATAAGGAGGAGTATATTATTTTATGTGTGTGGGGGGTTAATAAGGGGGAGTGTATTATTTGTTGTGTCTGGGGGGAATTTTATTATTATATTTGTGCAGGGGGGGAGGTGTAACGTTGTTGAGCAGTGTATTATTGTCCTTTAAGCTGGCCATACACTTTGCAACCATCGCACGACTTTCGTTATGCAAGGGTTGTAAGGTCATTACATAAGGTAATAAGGTCGTATGATCTGCCCATCTTGGACAGGCTGATCGTACCGCTGAGTGGAGGGCTTCCGATGATTGCAGTGCTGAGCGGGCAGTGTGCGCTTGCGCACACCGGCCCGTGCGGCATTCGTGTTCCAACCACGCCACCAACCCGCCAAAAATCGTATGATTTTCGGCAGGTTTTCCAGTGTGTTTGGAAGAAGAAAGTCGTACGACCTTACAGTAGAAGCAGTCACACGCTGCCCATACACCTGTCGATTATCGTACGATCGCGGGATCACTCGCGGGTTATCGTACGATAATCGGCAGGTGTATGGGCACCTTTAGTGTATGTGTATATAAGGCCCCATTCACACCTACAGTATATTTCAGGTGTGATTAGAGATTCCTGCGTCAGGAACTTGCGTTTTCCTGCAGCAGGAATCCCTAATCTGCCGATAGATAAGAATTATCGTAACATTATTTAAGAGGATGTGTTTAGGGGCGGAGTTAAGGCCGGGGCAGGGTCAAGGCCATGGCACACTGCACGCAAAGCAGCGTGGAGCAGCAGTGGCGAGCAGTGTGTCATGTAATTTTCTCCTGGGCACCTTGTACAATCTCCTTTAGATTTACCAAAACTATGTAATATGTGGACCTACCTAACTGAGTCATCCAATTTGTATCCATGCTGGTATACTTGTGTTTATGTTTAGCTTATTAATACTTGGTGGAGTGTAGTCAGGGGATGCATCCCACAAGAAAGAGCGGGTCTTTGATACCTTGGTTTAATTAAGCTGATTTATTCAAGAAGTTAAAAATGTGCATACAAAATTTTCCAATCGTGTGTAGATGAAATAAGGAAACAAGAATTTGCTTTTAACATGCTTGTATATATGAGGGAAATATTCACACAACTGATTGTGTGCACATTAAATCCTAAATTAATCAGTATCACAGAATTCGGAGATGTGGCTGATTTTGTAAAGGATTTGAGAATGTTCGCACAAAAAATGAATATTAATTTTAATTATCCAATCATATGCAGATGAAATAAAGTAGAATTATCTTATGACATGATTGGATAATTCAAGTGTCTTTACTCTTTTTTGTGAGACATTCTCAACTCCTTTAGTAAATCAGCCTCCATGTCAGAATTCTGAGATCACAGAAGATTGAGTTAATAACACAGAATTCTTAATCAGTATGGCTGATTTAATAAAGGAATTGAGAATGTTCACACAATACAACAATACATTGTGCAAAGATTCACTTTAATTATCCAGTCGTGCAGATGAAATAAGTAAACATCATACGATAATTAAAGTGAATATTTACACAATTTTTTTGATGTATGACTAAAGGATTTAAGAATGTACACTCAATCATCCAATAGTGTAAAAAACAGATTCCTGTGTACTAATTGCATTTGCACAATATAGTATAAAATATATAGTAAACATGTCACCTGAGGGTTAGGCTAAAGGCCAATGTTAAGGGTTAGGTTGCAATCAGTGGCGAAACTACCACCAAAGCGAACGGTGCGGTCGCTATGTGATCGTCTGATCACTCCAGTGTTTGTAAATAACTGGGGACACATAGTACTATGTGTCCCCAGTTATGAATGAACAGGAGGTGATTTACATCACCTCCTGTTCATTCATGAATTTCTCAATGGGGAGAAGCACTCAGCACAGAGGCTCCTCCCCATTGAGAATCTGCTTGATTGTAAATATCTTACTATCAGCAGTTTGTGAATGAATGGGAAGCCTCTGTACTGAGTGCTTCCCATTCACTGAGTGCTGAGGCTGCAGAAAAAGACATTGAAGACTCTGTGTCCTCAATGTCTTTTTCTATTTCAAAAGGGAAATGTCAGGGGTCTGTTTAGACCCCTAATATTTCCCAGAAGACCCCCAACAGTAAAATAATAATAAATCATAATTAAAAAATAAATTAAAAATGTGTAAATAAAAAAAGCAAAACCTCCCCCCCTCCCCCCTCCCCCACACACATATAAAATACACATGCACCAATTTTTTTTTTCTTTTGTAGAAAAACATTAATTTAACTGTGGCAGCGCATGGCAAAGCTTTGTGACGCATTGCCGTGATTTGTGATACCTTGTGTTGTAATTAAATATACGTCTGCATCATTTTATCACAACACCAACACAGCGAAAAACCCATTTACAACATAAATCGATTATTTACAGTTTAGCGCTCCTTTATTTTTTTTATAATCCCCCTTTCCTCAGCCTCTCATTGGTGTAGCAGTATTAAAGTAAAGTGTTAGGCCTCATTCAGGCTCCATTCACACCAGGGCGGAAGCGTTTCACTGTGGTTTCCGCACGATTTTTGAAAGAGCATTTTTGGCTGTTTTTAGTCGCAATTCAGCGCTGAAACGCAATTAAAAATGCTAAAATACGTGCTGATCAGCGCATTTCTATTAAAAAGGGGGGCGGGGGGGTCCCTTACAACATTTTGCTACATTGGACCCTGGGATTTCTAGTTACACCCCTGGTTGCAATTAAGAATTAAAGTGTATATATAAAGCCAAAACTTTGTGTGGTTGTGGATATAACGTGGAAGGGTTAGGTTTCTATTGTTGTCTGAATCCCCACTGGAGATTTACCCTCTCTATATGTCCTTGTGACTATTGTTTCCCGTAGAGAAAATGATAGGAAATCCAAATTTTTTTAAGTTGTTCCAGGAAGAGGAGGTACGGTGGAAAATTTTCTGGTGGGAAAATCTGTTCTGGTTACATTGCAGCTAGCTGTCCCCTAGCTTTTGAGAGATTTCCTCTTACCTCCTGCTGTATCTCTTAGTCCAAAAGTAAAGAGAAATCTCTCTGAAGGGACACAGATAATAATAAAAAAAAATCCTGACAGGGGTCTTAAAAGAAAATTTATAAAATTGCAGGTAAAAGTACAGAAAATCAAGTAGTTTAAATGCGTATGTGCTTGTGTTTTTTCCTTTAAACAAACAAATGTTGCCTCTGAACTTGCTAGGAAATTGACATTCCAGAATATCTCACCAACTATTCCTTACTCTATCCAAAACTGTTTTGGCTTTAATCCCTAATCCCTCACTTTAAATTGAGGGATTAGGTTAAGGGTAAAACGCTACTTAGTGTTATCAGACTACTATTTTGGATGTCCATCAAAATACAACATACAGTAAAAATAAAAGTGCCACATATATAAAAGCAATAAAAAAAATTTGGTACTGATTATTGGTACAAAAATGTAGATGCCTGAAATAATTCAACATAATTCCATAGCTGCTATAATATCCACTCAGCATGCAGATGACAAAGGAAGCTGAAAAAGCTGCTATTATTTTGGGAAGTATACACTTCACAAATGTACAAATCTACAGTATGTCTCTGTGTTTTCCCTAAAATAAATATATTACCCAAAAAAATTTGCTGGTAAATTATAATCATGGTTATAATCACGCTTTTATCTAATTGAAAGACTGATATAAATACTTACTCTATGTAGAGGAAAGAGAGATCCACTATATGTCCAGGCAAAACTCTGATTTCCCATATGCAAAATGCATTATTAGGGTAAATACCCGGAAAAAAGGGACTAGAAAACACTCCTGATGAATTAGTTAGAACTCCTCCGCATGTGTAGTTTGGTGCTAAAAATACAAAAGTAAATGAGTGTTTTTTGCATTTCTTATTGTAATGGCATATCATAAAACACTCAAGTTTTATCACCTTACTCACCTGTTGTAAACCAGTGGTCTGTAACGTTGGGACGAACTATAACATATGAAAAAGTAAATGCAATACATTAAAAAAAAGCACTGATATACTTTGTTCAACCAGGTGATTTCTTGCATGCCATGTAATACGCATTATTACATTCTTTACAATGTATTAAGCTGGTATGATGCCACAAAGGGATGTTGCTGGAATAAAGGGCAAAAAGGGAACACTACAGGGTGATGAACTGAACCAGCTACGCCTATGTCATATTAAGGAGTAGGACTGCATTTTCATAGCTTTTAGACTGATTAGCTGAATAGTTCCACAGGATATGCATCTGACTTATGAGAAAGGTACATTCTAACTACTATACATCTATGTTGGGCTCACAGGGTCAAAGCAGTTGTTAAGAGAGTCTGGGTTTGATAGATTCTGTTAAACCTCATTCTTTTTATATCACTGATAAGGTAACCAGGGTCATGGCTGCCAGGTTTTTGTAAATTCCTTCCATTGCAAAGATGGGAGGTGTAAGTAACGCTGGACAGTAAAACAGGTATTATATGGAACAGCTTAATGTAGATTATAATTAGCAGTGAGAAACTTACCTATGCAAGAAAATCATCTAAGGTTATCACAGATCACAGATCTATTGGCTGTGCAGACCTGTGTGGACTTTATGTGCATGGTACGTTTATGGAAGCTAGTGAATAGTTGAATAGTATAATTAAATGATGTGTATACACAGGAATTAGGATAGGCTGAAGATACATTACATGAGACTGGTAGAGATCACTGTTATTACTAGAGCCCAGTCTTAAGAATAATTTTCCTTCACTGACCTGTATAAGAAAATGGCAATTATTGTGTGCACGGACCACAATGCAGTGGAGGTTGGGCACTAGGAGCTAGATTGCTACAGCTTTTTTGCACCACTAAAACACAACCTAACTCAAAGAATCTAGGAGCTAACACTATATTTGACAACACATCTCACATTACTTCTTTTCTGTGTGGTATATGTTATGTTACATTGTTGGTAATTTGCCAGCACTGCATATACAGATTTATTTAGCTTTAGTACTGTATTCAGTTTACATCTATTTCCCATTGTAGGATCCATACTTTTGCTGTGAAACACATCTACATTTAATATTTACAGGTTTGTTTACATGTGGTTTTATGTTTCTGTTAAGCATGCTCTAGGCATCTCATGTTGCTACAAGTGATTTCCTCTATCCCACCCATGAGTATCCATATCCATTTGCTTTGGATAGAGTAGGGAAGGTTAAAACCCCTGTCAGTCTATTTGTTGCTGTCCACAGGGGCATACTGACCACTCGGGCCCAGCCCGAGGGCCCGCGGCCATGACAGGGCCCATGGCAGCTGTCACTCTCTTTGGGTTACTGACTGTCCTGCAATGCCGTCTTCCACTCGTCCTTCGTGTTAAGTGCCGCCCGACGGCTCACTGAGGAATGCAGCGTGCAGGCAGAGCTGCCTGTCAGTGAGAGGAACTTAGCACACAGCTACCTCTCACTGCTGCTTACGGCTTTGGCAGAGGGAGCACTGTGTGAATACCAGGGGGGGGCCTGGCAGGGGACATTCCACAGCGCTAGAGCAGCATGCACGATTCTCCAGCTTTTTACATTTTTTTCCAAAGAAGGAGAAAAGGTGAGCAAACACCTACAAATGATGCTTTTTTTGCATCTTGTCACTTTCATATTAGGCCCATGTCACATGTGAATAAGGCTAAATTGGTTGAACATTTACTTCCCAGACAGCATCAGATGCAATTGCCAAACTATTGTGAACAGTGCAGGCAGAAACAGTAGGAAAGAGATTTTGGCCTTTTTGTAATAACATTAGCGATTCACATAAATCATGGCTTAATTTCCTTTGACTTCTTTCTGACCTCTGTATTCTGTGCGCTACAAACGTCTGACCTCAGAGTTCTGTGCGTTACTACCTTTTGACCTCTGCGTTCTGTGCGTTACTTCCTTCTGACCTCTGCATTCTGTGTGTTACTTGCTGCTGAGCTTTGCTTTCCTAACTACTGAACTCTGCATTATTTGCCACTATGTGTTTCTTACTACTGACCTGTGCACTCTGTGCATTTCTTACTACTTACATTGGTTCTGGCCTTAGGACTGTCATGCAATGGTTCTGGTCTGCGGTTTGCAGTGCATTGGTTCTGGTCTGACGTCTTCCGTGCATCATTTCTGGTCTGAGGTCTTCCGTGCATTGGTTCTGGTCCGAGGTTTGCTGTGCATTGGTTCTGGCCTGAGGTCTTCCGTGCATTGGTTCTGGCCTGAGATCTTCCGTGCATTGGTTCTGGTCTGAGGTCTTCCGTGCATTGGTTCTGGTCTGAGGTCTTCCATGCATTGGTTCTGGTCTGAGGTTTTTTCGTGCATTGGTTCTGGTCTGAGGTTTGCATGCAGTGGTTCTGGTCATGGGCAGACTGACCATTTGTGGGCCTTACCACAAAAAGTTCTGTGCGTTACTACCTTCTGACCTCTGCGTTCTGTGCGTTACTACCTTCTGACCTCTGCGTTCTGTGCGTTACTACCTTCTGACCTCTGCGTTCTGTGCGTTACTACCTTCTGACCTCTGCGTTCTGTGCGTTACTACCTTCTGACCTCTGCGTTCTGTGCGTTACTACCTTCTGACCTCTGCGTTCTGTGCGTTACTTGCTGCTGAGCTTTGCTTTCCTTGTTATTGAACTCTGCGCTATTTAATGCTGCAATTTGCCACTCTGTGCATTTCTTACTACTTACATTGGTTCTGTTCTTGGGACTGTCATGCAATGGTTCTGGTCTGATGTCTGTCATGCAATGGTTCTGGTCTGATGTCTGTCCTGCATTGGCTCTGGTCTGATGTCTGTCCTGCATTGGCTCTGGTCTGATGTTTGTCCTGCATTGGCTCTGGTCTGATGTCTGTCCTGCATTGGCTCTGGTCTGATGTCTGTCATGCATTGGCTCTGGTCTGATGTCTCTCATGCAGTGCCTCTGGTATGATGTCTGTCATGCATTAGTGCTGGTCTGAGGTCTTGCGTGCATTTGTGCTGGTCTGAGGTTTGCGTGCAGTGGTTCTGGTTCTGGTCATGGGCGCACTGGAGCAGGGGGGTGGTGGGGGTTTGCATATCACACATGCAATATGTACACAAACCCCCACTCCGGTCCTAGATTATTCAGTTCTCCTGTCCATTCTCCTACTAATTATCTTGCTATTCAGGATAATTGGCACAATAGGTAAAAATAGCTAAACCAGAAAAATTCTGCCATTTAGCTCACTTTCCAAATTGCCTACTGTATATTAGTCTAGGATTTGAGATTATCCTACCAATTCCCCTGCAATTCACGTTTTAGTGAATAGACCTGTTATTTTAAAAATAGTATGGAAAAAATTCCTGTAACACATGTGGGTGGGGCTTATATATGGATGGAGCACAAAGGGGCCCCATAAACTCATATTGCCCGGGGGCCCTGTGTGTTGTCACTCCGCCCCTGGCTGTCCATGTCCTGCTAGGGAGATTTACCTTTGTCTGTGAGATGTAACAGGAAGTGAAATCTCTGCAAATGAGGGTAATTCACCTCTTGGAAAGTTGTTGCTGAAAATGGAAAATTGTATACTTACCTATCTGTAATTTTCCTTTCCTGACGCCATCACATGGCAGCATACAAATGGGTTTAGCTCCACCCTTCACCCCACTACAGTACCAGTTATACTCTAAATTAATTAAAGCATGCCTCCAAGGCCACCATTCTCTTAGCAAGCACTCGCTATGCGAAAACTATGGGAGGGTCCCGTATGCTGCCATGTATTGGCATCAGGAAAGGCAAATTACTGATAGGTAAGTATACAATTTTCCGCTTTCCCGACACCAACGTGGCAGCATACAAATGGGACATAGCAAGCAAAAACAAGGGAGAGCAAAGTTGAGATATTTATCTATTTACACAATTGTTAAACACATCAAGAACCAAACTTCACCATGGACAAGACTCCTGGATTGACCCTGTAATGGGACAGGAACATATACCAGTTTACTGCTTTCCAGTATAACTCTGGAGATACACCACTAAATCTGTCCATAAGGATAAAATCCTTCTGTAGAGTGAACCCAGAGATTAGTCTGTGGCTCCATCTGCTTGACCAGTCACAATGCATGTGACCTAGCGGATGCAGAGAGCCCCTTTCTAATACCACCAGAAAGATGAACAGATCGACCTGAAAGAAGGTGACCTCAATGTACTTTCTCAGCACAGCAGCCACATTTAAGGCATGAGCTGAAACAACACTTTTTCTTGAATATTGATAAAATGGATGTCCTATTTAGATGGAAGGATCTTCCATCCTTTGGATGATCCTGGGAGAGAGATGTTGAAAGGTGATGCGAGGAATCTGAAACTGCACTGTTGCCCTTCTGTTGTCTTGTACCAGTCTTGCCACTCTCCGTTCTGCCCTAACATTGACTAGTCACTGACGGCCACAATTTGCATGTTCAGACCAAGATTTTCAGCTGACAGTTAAGTCTTTAAACACTTTAACAATGAGCCCCTCTTGAACATTTAACGAATTCTGCTGTTTTGCTGATACTCGCTCCATGGCTCGCGCCAACAATCATCCCACGTTCAAAGGCTGTTAAATCATGTTGTTTACCCATATCTTCAGAAAAAAATCACTTCTACTGTCGTGGTAAACAACCTGTTTCCCTATTTATAATGGTCTGGCCCTCTAGCAACTTCAGCGCAAAATTATAGCTAATTTGCCTACAAACGTCATTGATGACAGTTCAAAATAGGCTCGCGGCCGTAGCCAGAAACAAAGAATCTCATATTTGGAATCATCCTGATCCTCCGGCACAGGGAATATTCTCTCTGTCGTCTGAAGAATCCTGTAGGAAGACCCTCAGCCTCTAATGAGTCTAATTTCACTATCTGAATTGGTTCTGTCAACTTGAGACAATGGGACGCCAATGAGTAGGATAGAGACTTGATCTGCCTCAAACAAAACACTAAGATAGCCGTCTACTTGGAAATTCTGTGAAAACGTCATCCATTGTGTTGGCATTGCTTGGCTTTCCCTGTTGGGGAACCTGTTTAATTTGATCAGAGCCTAACTTAGGATGTTCCTGTGGACTGCCAGAGTATGAGCATGCTGAACTATCAGCAGTATGACGCCACAAATAGAGTAATGCTTGAACCTTGTTCACTCAAGAAGGCAATGACCTAGATCTGTGGCGAGGCCAAAGGGCTGATAAACAAACTGAAAGGGGAACTTTAGAATGGCAAACAAGACATTTGAGAAAGTACAAGTGTACAGGAACGTGAATACACCTTTACCAGGCACAGCATCCTGTAGCCTGTTGATAGCTTAAGTGATTGAATACAGAGATTCCATTTGTAAGATCTGTATCCTGATCCCTCTGTTTCAAGCATTCAAAACCAAGACTAGTCTTGAATGGTTATTAAACCCTCCGTTTTTTTGCATATATCTACTGCTAGCAAGCAGTAGATATATGCAAAAACTTTAAAAAATAAAATTTAAAAAATGCCTTAAAAGAGGTTAAAACTTACCTGTGTCTTCGCCGTGCACTCCCGTCCGAAAATCTAAAAAATCTCGGGCGGCCGCAAAGGATCTTGGGTCGGGCGCATGCGCACTTCAGATTTTTGGCCGGGAGACGAGGAGAGACACAAGGTAAGTGTATGGACATCATGCACCCGCATGCAGACACCGTTGGACAGGAAATGCCAGCAAGCACAGAGGAGTCAGCGCTGGATCGGAGACCCTCAGCAGCGCTGGAGGGACAGCTGAAACCGTCAGGAAAGAAGAAGATCGGATTAAGAGACATAATTTAAGGTAAGTGCTTACACTAACATTGGGGGGAGGGGAAAAAATTATACTTTAATTTCACTTTAAGTCTCCTGGCTTTCCCACTAGGAAAAAAATAGAGGATAAAAAGCTTGGCATTTCTGGACTGGAAAGATTATGAGACACCATTTGGATATGTGTACATAGAACCTAGAGCTTTGCTTACACAAAGGAATTCTGATGGGAATGAAACTGACTGCAAGATGAGAAGAAAAACATGACAGTGTCCATCTTGAATTCTTAACCGGACTCATGGATCCTGGACAGGATATGCTCAAACTTGCTCAAGCTCCCACAACCTGGGACCTACTGGTCAATTTTGTACTAATGTATTGATATGTCCTTTGAGCTGTAGATGGTGCTGTAGTGTAAAGTACAGTAAAGTGTGCGCATGGTTATCTATGAAATACAGGAAGTTATTTTCCTTTCTGTTTTCTTCAAAATGCCATATTCAAGTAAAGTAAAACTTGATACAGCATTCCTCAAGATCTGAGTGCTTTATCTAAACATATAACCAACAAGAGGAACCCTCAAAAGGACTTTTGTTTCTCTTGCAAGATGAAGAAAAGCCGATTGTGAATTCTTTCATCCCCTGTGACTTTAGATATTGTTGTGTGTGGCGAGATCTGCACCAACACAAGGTACCTGCAGCCCCGGATGAGCAACACAGCATATCCATAGCAGCTTTACTATAAAGTCACTTGCTGATTCATTTCATTCAGAAATTACTGTGCCCCCGAGACCTCATTGCTAGCCAAAAGGTCTGCTTCTGTGTTCTTTGGCCAATTATGGATTGTCCTGGCAAGTAAGAGCCATTACTGGCCTACGGGTGCTCCAGAAAAAGATATAAACTTTATTAACTCCTATAAAGTGTTCTTATGCCTACCAGCCAGAATGGTAGGCATAAGGACTACATGACTGTTTCATCGATCATGATGATAAGTTAGAGCAACAAACCTTGTCTTAAATGGGTATATATTCCTCCCAACATATGCCTTTTTAAATGCTCTGAATAGAGAATAACTAAGGGCACATGGTAAGGGAATCCTTGCCAGTGAATTATCACTTAAGATGTATGCTGGCAATGTTGTGTAACGGTATCAGCCAAATGATCAGACCAGTGGTGATGTGCAATTTCTACTTTACTTAACAATGAAAATCAACATAAATTGCACAGGGGATCATATGAACAGTGGATTGCAATACAGAGCATTAATATCAACAATAAGGGAAACAGGCTTGGGAGAACATATGAAAACAATTTCTACAGCAGTTCTGCAAATGGCCACTAGATGGCAGCAGAGTATTCTGAGTTCAGTTTACTGAGAGAATACAGAGCTAAACGATCTCATGTGTCCAAGATAGGGATTGTTTATTCAACAAACTGTGAGCTGAGTGGATCTCCTGCTGGCACAGACTTCACACTGGCACTGCTGCTGCTGGCTTCGGTCAGGAGGTTCTGGTGGCTGTAGATAGGGTCACCCCACTGCATGGACAGTTTCTCCAAATGGACTGTAACAGAGTCCTCTCCAGTGACTGCGGCTTGGACAGATGCTGCGTGCTCTTTTGCTCACTGCTGGTGGCCCGCACACCAGACTTAACAGGGGAGGACCTGGCACTTGGGGACAGCTCACTTGCCCAGTCACTGCTGTCCCATCAGACGCGGTATCCCTGAGCACAGGAAGGTGGGAGGAGCTGGCATTTATATCCCCTGGGTGTGTCCAGGAGCTCAGGGGAAGCTGGGAGCCCAGAGGATTGTGGGAAGCTAAGTTAAAAGGGACCTGCACCTGAATATGAATTACGCTGGGTTCACACCTAGGCGTATTACGCATGCACGTCTGTCGCGCGACCGTCACGCGTTTTTTTTACCGCGATTCGCGGTAAAAAAATTGCGCGACCGTCGCGCGATTCCGAAGGCTACTTGGCTGTATTTCAATGGAAAACGCCCTCCAAAACGTCCCAAAGAAGTACATGTACTTGTTTAGGCGTCAGCCGTTTTGTAGGGCGTTCAGACGTGCGGAAATACGGAAAGGTGTGAACCATAGCCATAGAAAACAATGGGATTTTCATGGTTGTACGTTTTGTAGAGCGTTCATAGAGCGTTGAACGCCCGACAAAACGGAAAGGTGTGAACGGGGCCTAAAGGTGCACTCCACTACACTCCACCCCACTTGAACTTGTGATTCCAGGCAAGTTTACAGACCATATAAAGTCCTCTTGTGTAAAGCATGCAGGTTGTTTCCCAAAGTTATGCCTCTGGGAGCATCTCAAGGGTTGAGTTCCAGGCTCTTCAGGAACAGGTGATGACACATCCTCACTTTCAGGAGTTTTAATAGACGGTGGGTCAGAAGGCTCCACAGTGGGAGTAAGAACCAGAGCTGGGCAATCATTAGGCCGCGTGGCAGGACTTGGTGATAATAGTGAGGAAACAGGGGGTAGCCACCACTCATTCTCTGTTAGTGGTGCTACTGGTGGCTCTGCAACCGCAAGTACCTGGGTCTCTTTGTATAGGACCCCAGGAAGTATATACTCTGCTTATATTCAGCCACTGCTGGACCCATTGATTGTGCTCATACTCAGTCCCGTCTTTAATATTGATCGGACCCTGGGCAAACATTTTCTTGAGCCCCCTCGGGGCCCCCCACCAAGAAAAAAAAATGTAGGGCACTGTGGCCAGTGGGGGCTCCCTGGTGGTTAGTGGGGGATCCCTGGTGTAGGGTGACCCTTTCAGGATTTTAAAAATGGCTCAGGTGATGGACTACTAGTTTGTATTGAGATTGTAGTCCATCACAGGAGCAAGCTTGGAGCGGTGGAAGAAAAAAAAAGTGTGGTGTGCAATATAGTGAAATGGAAAGTGTAAAATTATACAGCAATCAATGCAGAATGGCACCGGCTATAGAGGACTACAAATCCCAGCAATACATTATAAGACGTAAAATTCTGATTGCGGGGCCAGTGACGGGCCCCCTGACCGCCGCGGGCAGTGCGTTCGGGCCCCACAACCTTTATTGGGCCCAGGGCAAGTGCCCTCTTTGCCCTGCGCTAAAGATGGCCCTGCTCATACTGCAGCCATTACTGAACCATTGATTATGCCTTATCTTCATACTGCAGTGTATAGACTGATAACCTCAGCCATTGCTGCAACCACTGTTGTGCTTATACTACAGCATTGCTGAACCATTGATTATTGCCTTACCTTCATACTGCAGTGTATGGACTCTGCTACATGGGTGTGGAAATTTTAGAAAAAACTACTTGTCCAAGGACTAAAGTGGGGGCCGAATCTACTTGTCCCTCATGACAATCTACTTGTCCTGATACAAAATTTTTTTTTTAACCAAAACCGTATTTAGCAGTGCTAAGAAGCACTTCTCATTGGCCAGTGCCGTCAGGTGACTGCGTTGACCAACGAGTGCTTGCAATTTGCGAGCGAAATTCAGAATACATGGAACAGGTACACCCGTACTGGTGGACGAGAAGGACCATTCGAGGTCACGTCACCGGCTCCTCCCCCCGAGCTAGAGACGTGACAGAACCTTTCATCGCTCCACCCCTCCGGCTCTGTCACGGCTTCATCTTTTCTCCACGCCGTCACTACTCCACGCCCCCTTGCTCTGTCACGCGGCTGCATCACCGCTCTATACCCGGTCACCGCCGCTGCTCCACGCCCCCAGCTCTCGTCGCGGCTCCATTGCCGACCCGCGTCCCCTGCTCTCGCACCGGTAATTTAAAAAAAAACATCTCAGCCCTGCTACTTGCCCGCAGCAGGGCTAAACTACTGAAGAAACTACCTGCCCGGCGCCCGAAACTGCATGTCCCGGGCGTCGGGCGATACGATTTCCACACCCCTGTGCTAATACGAGCCATTGCTTCAATCACTGTTTGTGCTTATATCACAGCCATTGCCTCAACCACTGTCTGTGCCTATATTACAGCCATTGCTAGACCACTGATTGTGTTTATGTTACAGCCATTGCTTTAACCTTCATTTTGCGTTATACACATACCCCCAACAAATCACGGGGTATGATGTAAAGCAACTCCCTCTCCGCCTTACTCTACCAAGAGGCATAAGAGACCTAGCTGCATACTGACCCCTATCCAGTCTCCGCAGTTGCGATGCATAGATACACCTCCCCTGAGGTGGGACGTTACAATGTCATAGACTGGCCCTCCTGGAATGGTTTGCTGTAACACAACTCCAGGCACTTCCCCCCATGGAGTTTGTAGCCTGCCCTGCTGATGTGCACCTTTGTTCCGGATCAGGACCCTGTCTCCAGGTTTCAGGTCATAGACCTCTGTTCCTGACTCTTTTTGTTCCACCTAAGTTCGATCCTTTACGAACTGTTGGACTTCTGACAGACGTCGCCACCACTCTCAAATCCAGGATACAGGACTATGCTCCAGTTCTTCAGTGGGGACAACACCCCATAGGCCTGTGGGGGGTCCCCCATGAGTACGACCAAACATAACATGGTAAGGAGAGCGTTCTGTCGCTGAGTGCACAGTATGGTTATACTTCCAGACCACTTCAGCCAACTAATGGGTCCATCTGGTTCGTTTCTAACAGGCCAGTCCTCTCAACAGTTGTATCAGGGTACGATTAAACCTCTCACATGCTTTGTTACCCTGTGGATGGTACGGGGTCGTATGCACCTTCTTGACACCCAAAGAGCGACACCACTCCTGGAAGAACTCAACCTCTGTTTAAGGCTTCAGACCTCCATCTTTCTGCTTTTTTATTTACTGCTGCCCCTGTAGGGGAAATTTAGCACAGCATCCTGCCAGATGATCGCAGGCCCAGCACTGCTCAAAAGGTTGTACAATTCTTAATCCTAGTAGCAGGATCTTGCATGTGTAGCAGCTCTATCACAGCTTGAAGAAGACCTTTTATCCCAAACGGAGCAGTTTACTCTGGCTTTTAGGGATCAGTGCTAGCAATAGGGCAGGAGAGAGTTATAATCCAGAAATCCATGCATATGCACTCTGAGGAACAGTGCTGACAATAGGGCTGAAAACATTTCATTTTCATTAAGCCATTGCATGTGCACTCCTCTTTTTTTTTTTTAAATACCTACCTGACCCTCACCTTATAGAATGTAGACGGTCTTGGTGGCCACATACTTACCTATGGAGCAATGAAGGGTTATAGCACAACAGGACCTGTCAGAACCTGCTAGACATTAACCACAATGCTGTATACATGGTGCAATGAAAAGGATTACAGTATAACAGGCAGAATAAGCCTGCAAATGAAGCAACAACTCTATTAAATATTAACAGCGCTGACTAACCACAGGTCTCAGCAACAATGCTCACATGAAAGGCACCCAAAGAGTTAAGGCACAAGATTGAAGCTTTGAAGCTGACAGAGTTAGCAAACAACAGATTTCAGTAGGATCCAGCTAAAGCTGTAGTAGCAGAGCTACAAGTGGTAGCAGCCCGCACTCAGCAAGCACCTGCAGAGTTAAAGCACCACAAGCAAACTAATGCATTTTTAGGGAAAAACCTGCAAGCTTCAACTGAGGCATTAGCAGCACCATACAATCGCATACTTCCTTGCAATGCACCTGTAAGGTTTAAGCACACATGGAAAACTGAATAGATGTACACGTATAATATTTTTTCCAGAACAACCATAGTTTCTGATGATGCAGCCGAGTCAAGGCTTCTTCAGAGTCAGAAGACCAGGTGGCCAAGCAGGTGTATTCAACATGCCGCCATGATGGAGGAAGCATTCCAAACTCTGAAGATATGGGGGGGGGGGAGGCTTCCCTTATAAGATAGCATTTAGCCACCTGAACAAAGGGAACTTCACAACAAGGAGAGGCTGAACCTGTGTGGCAGGCCAGAAGCAACCGGCAAGGTGAGGGTAAAAATCAAACGTATTCTTAGTGTAACCGGCTTGAGCAGTGAGGACAGAAAAAAGAAGGGTTGCCTTGGGAGGCGTGCTTTAATTTATAGTATAACTGTGATTGGGTGAAGGGTGGAGCTAAACCCATTCGTATGCTGCCATGTTGGTGTTGGGAAAAAGGTATTCCCATTGTAAAAAATACCTGTACTTCTAGTTTCAGAAACAACTGTAAAAGCTTGAATTTTTGTTTTGGTGACAACGGTTACCAGTCCAAACAGAGAAAGTGCATCTCTCCAGTGGGGGCACAGAATGCAATAAGAAAATTACAGAGGTTCTAACCCCTCTTTCCTCTATCCAAAACGGAAAAATAACATGAGATATACATAAACTTTAAGGGAATATATAGTGGTTTTGTATACATGTTCCTTTTATCTGTATTTATTATAGAGAGGTCTAAAAATAAATTTTTAATGTTTCTTTTTTCAGTCATGTAAAGAAGAAACATTGCATATTGACATATTTTTGCTCTCCACTTAAAGGAGAACTATGAGGTGAGTGCTTTTCACTCACCTCATAATTCTAGCCGACCTGTGACAATGAGACTGTCACAGGTCGGCTCAGTAGATCGGGAGGTGAGTGAACACATACCGGCGTTCGCTCACCTCTCGATCCTGTCACGGCTCTCTGCCGTGACAGGGGAGGGGCTGGATTCCCCCCTCCTCGCTCCGACCCGCCAGCGCTGACGGGCGGATCGGACGGGGCGGGTATAGCTGGCTCTGCCTCTAGATAGGCAGAGCCAGCTGTCAGTCACGCAGCTGGGCGGATCCCTGCACAATTGTCGGGATCCGCTTCAGCGTCTCAGTATACCGCGAGCAGCCGATCGCGGTATACTGCGGCGTCTCAGTATACTGCGAGCTACAGCTCGCGGTATACTGAGCCTAGGGTGACGAGAGGACGCTAGTTTGTGTCTTCCCGTTACCCTAAGGAGAACTATGGGGAAAAGCCTTAACCCCATAGTTCTCCTTTAAGCATGTTAATGAAACTTTAGGTTACGCTTATCATGTTTTCCTCTATCTCTTTACCCCTCTGTTAAAAATAACCTATTTTTTACAGAGCTCCATAGCTCAAGCTTAGATGCATAAGTGGATGAGAAGAGTTAACTAGTCATCAAAACAGTGATTCATTTCTTTTTAGAGTGCTCATTTTAAAACTTGTCAGAAAAATTGAGCCTTAAATCAAGCATCTGTGCTGCCTCTATAGCTAATTTATGCTTCCTGAGAATTCTTTGTCATGCATTTAAAAGGAATCTATTATAGCCCTGTGGCATTGTGAGGCAATACCACGGTGTTAGGTGGCCTCAAAGTCACCCAGGGTTCTCAGCCAGAGGGGCTGAGTGGCTCCAGGAAGACAGTACGTGTACCAGGAGAGAACTGCCTTTTCAGTTCTTTCCAGGTTTTCTGGATCATAGTTGGGATCCTGGAGCCAGGAGATTTCTTAGAGCTCTGGGTGGGATGAAATCTCCATTCCTGGGTCCATGCTTTGGTAGTGACCAGCACCTGATCGTGCACCTGTGTACATCCCTCATGAAGAGTGTGCTGGGATGTGTTCAGGGCCCCACCTGTGAGTCAGGAGAGCTCCACCCTGGAGTCAGTGTGGAGGCCAGTGCAGCAGGGGGCTGCGGGTTTGTGAACCATATTGAGAGGATTGGCATGTTATTGCCGTTGTCTGGAGGAACCAGACAGTGGCGCTAAAGATTGAGACCGGAGCAGCAGTGCGGCAAGAGAGACAGATGTCGGTGATCCCTTATCTGTTATATGCTACAGCAAGCTATTTATGTTGGACTTCGTGTTATCTACCGTTTTGAAAGCAAATAAACTGCATCTGACTTGCACCTCCGGTCTACAGTGGAGTGTCCTTGTTACAAGCCCATGTATCACAATTTAAGAAACTGCCCCTAAGTCGCATAACCGAACTTGATAGTACCCATTCAAAAATTGTCTCGTGACCAAAAACAAGCCCCCACGCTTGCTTTACATCATAGTTTAGAATCTACCCGTTTAGAGCTTAATATGCTTCTGACCACCCATGCTGAAAAAAGTTTATGCTGCACTGCTAATAAATTCTACTCTCACAGGGATAAAATTGGCACCTTGCTTGCAAATAAACTTTCCCCAACACCCCATGTACATGCTACCTCTAGAATTCATTGCAAATCTGGTGTCTATTCCTTGAATCCTAAAAAAGTTATTTGAGAGTTTCATGACTTCCTTTCCTCTCTATACAAGAGCCTGCCCATAACTCCTCACTCTAAACTGGACTCCTTCTTTCAAGATATCCCCATCCCCACTATATCCCAAGACAACTGTCAACTTATGGATGATCCGATTTCCCAGACCGACATTTGATTGGCTATAAAACAGGCTAAGAGTTCCTTGGCTCCGGGCCCCGATGGTTTCTCTGCACTATATTACAAGAAATTTGTTGATGTTCTGGTCCCCCACCTAGAATCATTCTTCAATGCTTTACGTGCTGGAGCACCTCTGGATAATAATAGAGCATGTATTAGTGTTATTCCCAAACCCAATAAGGACCCGGGCGAAGTCTCCAATTGTAGACCCATCTTGTTAATAAATAATGATCTTAAACTTCTAACGAAAATTTTGGCTAATAGTCTAAATACCTTCTTAGCTTCTTATATACATGTGGATCAAGTGGGATTTATCTTAGGATGTCAAGGCCCAGACCAGATTAGGAGATCAATTGACATTATTTCTCTATTATATTCTAAATGGGATGGCAGACCCCAGCACATGGCATTGTTTTTATCTGTTGACTTGCAAAAGGGGTTTGATTCTGTCTATTGGCCTATATGTTTGATTTACGAGAGGTTTGGGGCTTTGGCCCTTCTTTTCCTGGATTGCTGCACACTCTATACTCTAACCCATCAGCACAGATTCGTATGCAGGGCTATCTATCTGAACCCTTTGGTAGCTATACAGGCATCAGACAGGGGTTCCCCTTGTCGCCACTGCTTTTTGCCATGGCGATAGAGCCCCTCGCCATTGTCATACGCAACAGTGTTAATATCAAAGGGGCTCGTTGTGGTGAAGTTGAGCATAAATGCGCACTATTTGCAGATTACTTACTGCTCTTTGGTACGTCTCCTCTCATATCTATCTCTTATATATTGAGATTATTAGATGGCTATGCAGTAGTTTCGGGCCTCAGAGTCAATGCCTCCAAGTCAACAGCTCTCAATATCAACTTTATTATTCAAGAAACACTGCGCTAGGACTGGATATCTAAATAAGGAAGGGTCAGCAGCAACTATATTCGTGTGTATCTCTCTTATGGCAAGCAAGTTGCGCTTGGTCAGTGTGAATGTGAATTGTAACGTGAAAGAAAACTTACAATCTAACTTGAAGAGACCATGATTGTCTCTAATGACGAAATACTGTATCACAGATGTATAATCAAAATGTGAGTGTTCTCTCAAGGAACAACCTATATATATGTGAACACCAAAAATACAATGGGTCTGCACATTAGCATGTGTAACCTGATCCAATATAGAGGGTTTAGTGATAGCAATAATCTAAACAGTGCTAAGAGTGATCTAAACAGTGATGAATTAGTGATGAAAGGCGAAGTCATGACTCCTTTTTTGAGAAAGTTAACCTACAAAACGTGCGTCAAAAGGATGTTCGGTCTTCGCCTTTCATAGCTGAGTTCCTGCAATATGTGTAAAAAAGCTTTATCGGTTTTTACCTCTTGTAAGTGCATTTTGTTTGATCCTAAAATAAATTTGTCTGGTTACTGCACTTAGAGGGTTCGCCTTTTTTCTCTAACCCTTTTTTTCCCTGTATGAGATAATAACAGGAATACGCCGTCGGGCCGGGCGGAAGGGCTCTGGAAATTCCGAAGGAGAAAAGTTACCTCTAATTGCTTGATGTTCGAATCTTTTAAACGTTTTGAATCGAAAGGAGGATGGAATACTAGAACCCCAGGATTTTCGGATAATTGTTCCTAATCAAAGGTCGGTTGGAGACACCTTAGAAGATATCGATCTGTGGAATGAAGGGACTGTTCATTTGAAACATCACTATTGGACAGGGAAGTAGCCGTTCCTTATTCTGATATATAAACCTCAAAATCTTCTAAAACTGACTACCTGGTAAAGTGTAGAGCTAATTTAAATATTTAACCCATCGAATGCTGGATACATTTTATGTGACTGTTTCAATATCCAACTTTACTATCCATTGAAGAGGGGAAGCAATTAATTATATCGTTTTTTTGGTCACTGCCCCACAGCCAATGTTTGAGCATATTAGTAGGCTATTCATCACTGTTTAGATCACTCTTAGCACTGTTTAGATTATTGCTATCACTAAACCCTCTATATTGGATCAGGTTTACACATGCTAATGTGCAGACCCATTGGTTACATATAAGGGTTGAAGGTTTGTGTTTGTTGATCACAGAGCTTCCGGATTATGCTTCGAGTCCGGCACTTTTGTTATATATTTATTCATTGAGCACTGTCATTGTGCATACATCACATGTATTATATTGATTTTTGATATTGATTTTTGGTGTTCACATATATATAGGTTGTTCCTTGAGAGAACACTCACATTTTGATTATACATCTGTGATACAGTATTTCGTCATTAGAGACAATCATGGTCTCTTCAAGTTAGATTGTAAGTTTTCTTTCACGTTACAATTCACATTCACACTGACCAAGCGCAACTCAATATCAACTTGTCACCTGATCTTTGGGCTCGCCTTTCCCAAGCATTTCCATTCACTTGGTCTACTGACTGCTTACAATATTTGGGGATTAAACTCACTCCGTCCTTTTTGTCCCTATATAGCTATAATTATCTTCCGTTGTATAAACTATTGAGGATGGATGTGAACAGGTTGTCCTCTTACAATTTATCATGGCTTGGCCGTATTCACGCGATAAAGATGACACTGTTGCCGAAAATATTATACTATTTTAGAGGTCTTGCACTGGCTATCCGTAGACCAGATCTTGAGTCCTTACAATCCTACATTATGCAATTTGTATGGGGTGGTAAATGTCAGAGACTCTCAAAGTTAATTATGTACCCACCTAAAGGAGCTGGTGGCCTGGGAGTCCCCAATTTATTGTTATATTATAGAGCGGCCAGGTTAGCTCAACTCTCATTCATATACTCTCCAGACTGACTGGTTGGCCTTGGAGTTGGCGTTGTCTGAATACCTTACATATGCCACCTGCTGAAATGTTCCGTTATAAACAACGTCACCATATTTTTAGTTCTTTGAGTCTTCCTGCTGTGACCTCTGCTTTTGCAACTTCCTATGAACGATGGTGTTCGCAATTACCTACTCCACATGGAGGGATAACTCTCCTCTATTCTCTTTTTTTGGATTCCTCTTTGAAGTTAGCGTTTATGATCTCCTGGGAAAGGGAATTGTAGACTGAATTGCCGTTGGACCTGTGGTACGCCTGCTCCTCCAGTCTGTCCAGGGGACTGCTTAATGTAACTCTAATCTAGGCTAATTATAAAGTTCTTTCAAGCTAATATGTGGAACCATCCAGATTAGCTGCTATCTACCCGGGCCAATCGATAGTCTCAAATCTTCTCTTATGGATATAGAAAAACCCCAGTAGGTTTGAAAGCTGCTACACAAAAAGCTACAAAGGTTAGGTCATCTTTAACAAAAACTGTACAGCGCTAAAAGCCTCTCGACAGGCATAAACATATATATAGTAAATAAAGTAATTTAAAGTAAATGGAATAAATAAAGTAAGTGGGGCAAAAAAACTTTGAAAAAAAATATTACAAAAAACAGTGAAATTCATGTATACAGGACTGATAAAATTTCGAATCACATGTCACATAATCATTCAGAAGACAGTCCGTATTCCAAACAGTGAGAATCAAGACACTTATTCAAGTGAACAAAACCAAAAGAAGGTTCATTTCCCATCCCATAGAGTGAGAAAACATGAGGTCTGTGAATTTAAATAATTCCGTGTTCCACTCAGTGGTCTCCTCGTGCCAAAATCACCCACCCCCCCATGGGTATGCACTCACCCCACACACTGACTGTAGACTGACAGCCAGCACACGCTTCAGTGTCAAACAACCCTCAGCGTCCTCCTTTTTCGAGATCCCTTCGTTAGTACGCGCTCATCTCAGATAATCATTTAACGTTTAAGACAACCGGCCGGTAACAGCATAACATTCCGTCTCCTACGCCCCTTGTAGCGCCAGACCAGGGGTGGATCTTTCTGACACTACACGGAGCATAGGAACTGCAAAAATATCTCTGGCGAGGGCATGGAAAACTCAGATAGTTCCATTTAGGCAAGTAGTCTCCAAACTGTCATGGATTATGGTTCACGAAAAGATCAATGGCATCCTCAGGGATACTCGCAACACTTTTGAGAAGGTGTGGGACCCCTGTATCCGATATCTGAATGTCTATGTAAATTCAATGTTTTTAATGCAATGCCGGCATACCTTGTCCTAGTCTTGGATGCCTCTCTTCTCCTTTCCTTCCTTAACCTTTCACCCCCCCCCTTTTTTTTGTTTTATCCTTCCCTACTACTATCCTTTTCAGTTCCATCTGTATTGGTCGTTCCTCTCTATGTCTATACGGATGTCACATGGGTTAACACTTTCATTGTATTTAACCTCTCTTTGCTCTATAAATAATGTGTTAAGCCTGTGGTGGTGACGCTTCAATTGAGTTGACTGTGCATCCATGTGTGTCATATGAGATGCCTTGTGTGTTGTATTTTTACTTGTGTTGTTAAAATATAATAAAAAACTTGTGAAAGTTAAAAGGAATCTATTAAAGACATATGTCAGATGCGGCGGGAGTTCACTGTGTGCGGTCAGGTCGGCGTGCGTCATTTTTTTGCTTTTCTTTAAAAAATGTTTTATTTATTTTTTAATTCTCCTATTTTTTTTATCATTTTTAAAAATAAGTTTTTAAATATAAACAATTGGGTGTAGCTAGCGGTGACATCATAGCTAGCTCCGCCCAACTGTTTCCTATTGACTGGCAGCTGTCAGAGTCTTCTAGCGTTGAATAACAACTGGGTGGACCACCCAGTTGTTACTGTTTAATGACAGATCAGCGTCCCCAGGTAATTTGGGGGCGCTGATCTGTCATTACAATTGGGTGGAGTGAGATCACGGCTGGCTCCGCCCAGCTGTCATTTGCGTGGAGATCAGTCGGCTTCAGCCAACCTTTCTCCACGCTTCACCTGTCATTCAGCCGAGCCAAAGCATATGTATCCGAAGTTCATTCGTGAATAACCCTCTGAGTGTGTATATCTATATACTGTATATGGTCTGCCACCTGTACCTCATTATTCACTTCTAATGATCACTAGAGAGTTGTTGTACATTGGGGTGGGGAAGTGGGGGGTGGGGGTGTTTGCTAAAAGGACAATGTCTGTTTAAGTATTTTGATTTTGGTGTAGCCAACTTGAAATTTCTTTGGGTTTGTAGCTGGATGGTGGTGTAAACTTTAAAAAAAATATTTATTTTTTTCAGGTAGAAGTAACACCAGCAGAGATTAGATGTGATCATAGCAGTAGCAATAGATGACATAAGGCACAGTTTATCAAACTGTCAAAATCAGTCCCATTTTCCATGAGTTTTAATTCAAACAGAGTGATTTGATCATCATTATTAATAGCATGATGCTGAGGAGAAAAGGCTTATACCAAATTCACAGATTTGCGGAGCAGGCAGCCTATTCTTTTTGACATATTAAAGCACCTGCACTTTTTCTTTTCAATGCACCACAGCACAAAGATGGCGTGCATGTGTGTATTGTGCTGCGCTAAAATATACTGTAGGTTAATATTGGTGTGTTGGGAATGTACTGTTTACATGTTACAGGCACTGGAAAATGTGCCTGTGCCCTGTTGGTAACTTTAACCCCTTCATGACTGAGGCCTTTTTTTTCATTTTTTGTACCCATGTTATATTCCACATTTTAGGCCTGAAAATTACTTAAAACATATATCTATTAACATCTAAAATTTAAAATTTCCTATTCTATGAAATCATATAAAACACATGTAAACCGTTATTACCTGGAGGCTGCGTTGTAAAACCTGCATATAACAAAAGGATAAAAAATTATTACATGTGCAGATATCATATCTTAAAAGTCTGAATCTATCTAGTTAATAATATTTTAAAACAATGTAATTTCTTTCTTAGTAGGCTAAGCTCAGAGTTAAACCAATTTTGGAGCATATGTAAATACAGGCTGTAGGTACAATTATTGTAAATATATAATTGTTGGCATCTACTAAATACTGTCTGGAAGAGGGTGTATCCTTTCACAATCTAGTATTTTGTATTTTTTCATTCTAATTACTTCAAATCACTTTGCAAATATTTGTCTTCATGATGACAATAAAAAGAGTGTTTTTGTGTTGTTGTTAGGTCTACTGTGTTTCAGTGCACTCTTAATGAAAACTTCCAGAAGGTAAATATATTTTAGGAACTCTGTATCCCTATTAACCACTGGTATAGTGGTAAAGTGGATAAAGCATCATATATATTTTTTATGTTAAGTACTTAGTAATGTGTATATGTCACCGGTCACAATCACAGGTATATCAGAGCACTCCGACTGTCACTGCCTTTATCTGCTTTTTTTTCCAACCATCTTTTATTCAGCATCATCCAGGGTCAGCCACTACTGCCTGGTTTGAAGTGCTGGCTCAGAGATGATAGTTCTGTAAATCCTGGTGCCTGTGCTGTTCTTGCCTGTATTTACAAATGGCTGACACACACTAGTCTGTTGCTTACTTTTACCTTGTGGCTTGTTACAAAGTGATTTCAGTCTGATCACTGGGAAAGAGAAGACCTGCAGCATGCAATAACTAATGATATAATCTCAGCCTATGCAAAGTCACTTGAATATGGCTCAAACATGTTTTTATTTAATGACAAAAGGTATAGTTTTTTTGTTTTTAATGATTCTGCTGCTGTATGCCATGAGAAGGAATGTGCTGTATTCTTGCAGGCTTGTAAAATTACTGAAAGGTCCACTTTAAGTAATTTAGGAACTGACAACTATAACATTGCTTTGCTCTGACAAAATTACCTTGATAACATGTAAAGATAGTAACATGTCTTATGCATCAATGAGAGATAGCATTTTTTAATACAATTTTGGTTCTGCTGGCAATAATTCTGTAAACTTATTAGTAGGATTGCACAGATACCAAGTACAGTACTCGGCACAAGTACGAGTACATGTACCGATACTTTTGAGCTCCAAGACTACACTAGAGAAAAATGCAAAAATTAGGAGGCAGCTGTCATTTGTAAGGAGCACACGGAGCTCCTGGGATTTGTACATCTCTGTTTTAATGTACGATTTTGTTTTTATAAATATATATAAAGTGATGCACCAATACCAGTTTTGCGAGTACGAGTACTGGTACTTGCCGAGTACTTACAAGTACGAGTACTGATAGATTTTTGTTTATTGACATGTGACAGTTTTTCTAAAACAATACAGACTAATGATTTCAGGACAGTGGGGGAGCTGCAACCGCTGCAACCCTGGTAGTTCTCATGAAAATGCCAAGTATCTGCACTGGTACTCGAAAAGTATCTGTGCATCCCTACTTATTAGCATTAAAGCCCAAGCCCAACATTTTTGTTATAAAATAGGCAAGGGTTAGAACCCTTATTCTAAGCCTTGTCATCAAACAAGAGGTTATTTTTCACATTTAGCAGTCATACAATCATTCCTTTATGGTTTAGAGTCTGACTGGGGTATCAGGAAATGTCCATGTGGGAGCAAGGCTGGAACAAAGGGCGGGGGAGGGGGGGCAGCTGCCCTTGCCGCAGCGTTTTTATGTGTGTGTGTGGGGGGGGGGGGGCG
>NW_017308981.1:104877-108604 GCF_000935625.1 Nanorana parkeri
GTCATGTGGCAAGCTTCTCCCTCCCACATGTATGTACTGTAATTAAACTCTAAATTGCGGGTCTGCTATCCATCAATCATGGGCGGATAATGGATAGTAGGTAAAAGTCGGCACTTGGAGGGGGATCCGTTCATCCAATACTTTGATTGCAAGAAGGCATAAAAGCAGCAAACAATTTTTTGTTTGCTGCTTTTATACCATCTTACAAAACAAGTATTGGATTTATGGATCCCCTTACAAGTGCCTGTTTTGACCTATTGCTCAGTAAAGGCTCTGGCAGAAGCTTTACTAGGCACAAAGGTTCCAGGAACGGGATTGGAGACAAGAGGGTAGAGCTGCCCCATGTTTCTTAATTGCTGCAGGAAATGGATAGCCTTGTCACAGCTCACCCCACTGTGCTGCCTCTGAGACCTCAGATCAGCACCTGCTTCAGTCTGCTGTATATCTGTTTAGGTATCAAAAAACATTTTTTTTGACGCTGAATTGAAAAAATTTGATGAAGATGCTGCTTTCTTTGATTGATTGCAGTGTATTAGGGAAGAACGGGCCCCACTGAATCACCATATGGGGTCAGTGAGTAAGCTGTGAGACCACCTGGAGTGGTATGTGTAATGCAAGTGTAGAGCCATAGAACTATGGAACGGATGTCACCATTGCAACTTCCACGTCTATGCACTTTTTTTCTCCATCTTACGATGGAGGAAATAACCTGACCTTACCAGACCCATGTTAGGTCTTTGGGGAGTCAGATGTAAGCAGACATGCGTCCATTTACATCAGATTACACCAAATCTGTCATGGTCAGGTCAGCCTAAACAGAACTCTGTCTTGTTTCCCAGACTTGGCCAGAGTCGGGGGATGTAAACAGACAAATGTCCATTTAGATCCAGCTGCCTATGATCAACATTGGTCTTCCAATCAGATCCAACAGAAAAACTGGCAGTCCTGATTGGACGGCCCATCTGAAAGGGTAAGATGTGGGTACTATCTTCAGTGTTGTTCAGGTAGATCTCCACCTCTCTAGGGTTGCCTAGCCCTGCTCTAGATGTTCAGTTGTCCATTGCCCGCCCCCTCAGCTTCCTGATTGGGCAAAAAGCCGACTCCATGGTTCCTCATCACGTGGTGACAAGGGACATGGAGCCTGCTTCCCGGCCAATTAGGAATTTGGACGGGGTGTAATGACATACCTCCCAGTTTCCTGATTGGTCGGGAAGCTGGCCAATCAGGAAGCAGGGTGGTGAGTCATTACCCGCCACTCAACCAGAAGTCCCATTCCTTAATTGGACTTCTGGTATCAGTAATCAGTATCGTCCAGTAGCGGAAAAAAATATCGGTGCTCGATATAGAGAAACCGCTATCGGTGCATCCCTAATATATATATAGTTACACACACAAACACACACACACTACTAATGTAATAAACTCATGATTTTCAAAGTATGTCTTACTACATGTAATGCAAGATCATGCTGGATATACTACACTTGTAGCAAGCAAACTATTTTTTATAAATATGTGCACACTGTGATATAAAACACAGTATGTGCAAGCTGATTGGTTACTATGGGCAACTGCTCCAGATTCTGTCTGCTCCAGTTTTGATAAATTACCCCCACAGTGCTCATGTAATATACTATATGTATACACTCAGGTCTGGGGTTAATTCTGTTTTTGACTTCATTAAACCTATTTTATTTTAAAAAGTATTAAATATATTGTTGTTTTAAAAAGAATATTGCCCTGGACACTGGATGACCTTGCCCTAGCATTGTGTTGAAAAATTTAGCTCACTGATCTTCCACAGCTCTGACTGATTTCTCCTTCTTACCTCACTCACATACAGTAGGAACTTGAAGGTCAGGTGAGAGGAACCAGGAAAAGCTGCAGGAGACCCAGGAGATTAACATTCACAGAAGTGTCAGTTTCCATGGACTACAGCAGAAGACTTTTAAGGATAAGAGTGGTGCACAGGAAAGGTAAGTATTTACTGTCTTCTTTTCAGGGTATGCCTTACTTCAGTTACTCATTTAAAGGGGGAGTATTGTATTAACCCTTGCAGTGGGGCTACCCCAGCATTGCAAGAGTCAATTGCTAATTTTTGTCTAGATGCTAACAAAAGTTATACTCCCCAAACTGCCGAGCCAACTGCCTGCTTCTCCGGTCACTGAAGTGTGTCTCCTCCTCTGCTGCACAGATGGACTGTTCCTCAGCGTCTTCATGTCTATACACTGTATAGATAGAACGTGATGACACAAGGATTCCTTTTAGACCGCTACAGAGGGGGAAAGAGGCTCTAGGGACCGGTCTAAGAACAAGCTGGCTTGAATAATCGGGTGAATAAAACTTTTTTAGCACCTAGCTCACAATCGAGCAGTTAACCCTTACAGTGTGGGGTTAGCCCCACTGCAAGACTTAATACATTTTCACCGGAGTTCTTCTTTAAGATAAATATAATTTTTCATGTTTTGTTTATCATAGAATCAATCAGGTTTTGCCATTGTGCAGATTAACATGTTTGGATATATGTTGTGTTTATATAATAAGGAAACTTAATAATATTGAGGGCAGGGTATTTTTCAGCTATCCATGTCATTTTTACAGTGAATCAGTTATTTTGTGCTCATTTTTAGCTTCAACAATCTCAACCAATCCTCAACAATAATCTTTAGCACATACAGGTGGAAAGGCATGTCACCTTAAGCCACACTAAGACTATGGCCATAGCTGACCATGCAACAAGTTAGTGACAAACTCTGTTTGCAGGCATGTACATAGGAACTGCTGCAGCAGCTCCTGAGACACAGATAGAGACAATAGTGCCATAACATACTAGGTACTCTCAAAGTGTTTATATTAACAGTTTAGGATAACTAAAATCAGTAGGGGAAGGATTAGAAAAGAATATACCATGAAGTAAGCAGGGATCTCATCCAAGAGGGCAAGGAGCATAGGATGTGGGTGGACTGGGAAGGGGGGAGGGGCTCAAACCACTTGGCAGGGAAACTACAATATCCAAGTCAAATGCAGAAAGTGTGACTGATGCTTATTGTAATGCAAGAGTGAGCAATTATAAAATACTAAACACTAGTGAAAAATGTAAAGGTATATACACAAATGTTAGAAGTAACATTTGCTTGGCCTACAAGATTCTGCTCTCTCATGGTTCTCCTCCTACCTAGCTAAGCACTCCTTTAGTGTCACCTACACATCTAACTCCCCCCCTCCTATCTTTCTGTAGGGGTTCCCCAAGGCTCAGTCCTTGGGCCCCTTCACTTCTCTATCTACACCACCTCTCTTGGTCAGTTAATAACCTCACATGGCTTCCAATACCATCTCTATGCTGATGACACTCAAATATATCTTTCCACTCCACAACTCAGACCCTCTGTGTCCTTGATTGTCAATCTACTAACTGACATATTCGTCTGGATGCCGCAACACTTTTTAAAACTCAATCTTTAAAAACCTGAGCTCTTGATATTTCCTCCTGCCCGTGCACCTTCCCCCAACATTTCCCTTGAGATTGATAACACAACCATCCATCCCTCGCCGCATGCCAAGGTGCTGGGTGTCACCCTTGACTCTCCAAAATACACCCCTTCCTCACCAATGAAACCGCTAAATTACTCATCCACTCACTTGTTATCTCTCGTCTTGACTATTGCAACTCTCTCCTCATTGGCTTACCTCTACACAGGCTACCCCCCCTTCAGTCTATCATGAATGC
>NW_017308981.1:108749-114053 GCF_000935625.1 Nanorana parkeri
CATCTTGACTATTGCAACTCCCTCCTCATTGGCCTTCCCCTTCAGTCTATCATGAATGCAGCTGCTAGACTCATCCACCTGACCAACTGCTCAGTGTCTGCAACCCCCCTCTGCCAATCCCTGCACTGGCTTCCACTCGCCCAAAGGATAAAATTCAACATATTACCAATCACTTATAAAGCCATCCACAACTCTGCCCCTGGATATATCTCAAACCTTGTCTCAAAATATTACCCTAACCATCCCATCTGCTCCTCCCTCTGCTCCTCCCTCTGCTTTCCAGCTCCCTTGTCAACCCCTCCCGGACTCACCTCCTCTAGAGTCTCTCCAATCCTCTGGAACTCTTTACCTTGACTGCCTTTAAGTGTTCCCTAAAGACTCATCTCTTCAGGGAAGACTATCCCACCTCAACCTAACCACTGAACCATCACGTTCTCAAATAATTCATCCCCACACATCTACCTACTCTTGTATCACTTGCCCCTCCCTTTTAGAATGTAAGTCCTCACAGGCAGGGCCCTCCTTACCATCTTGTCTTGAATTGTATTGTGATTGTAATGTCTTTCTTATAGTGTAAAGCGCTGCGCAAACTGTTGGCGCTATATAAATCCTGTATAATAATAATAATATAATAATTATGGGGGGGAGGGGGCGGTGCTTCAACTATTTTGGCATTGATTGGGCAACAGAAGCCCCATTAAAGCTTGTTACTACTTAAACTTATTGCGGGAATATTTCATGAGCCAAATGGTGGAAGTCCCAACTAGAAGAAATGCTCTCTTGGACTTACTCCTTTCAAATAACATGGAACTGATTGCAGATGTGGAAAGTAGGGACAACTTGGGTAACAGTGATCACAGAGTATCCAAATACAGAGAAAGTTCACTGCTCTGTTCAACACCAAGCTTCCAGCGCCCAGGGGCATGTATGGGTGCAGGCTAGGAGCTTTAAACGCTCTAGCATAGTAGGCCAAACAAAGAAGCCACACACCAGAGTCCACCACCACCACCACCAAGTTTTTAATCCACAAGGCAAAGTATATCCAGTCAAGACTAAAAATTAAAGATTAAATAAAGATTAAAAACTTGTAGTCTTTGGTGGACTGAGATGAGAGGCTTCTTTCTTCGGGTCAGTGATCATAGATTAATTACATTTGTGGTAAATTTCAGGAGAGACATGTTGATATGACAAGAACCCTACATTTCAAAAAGGCTAACTACAGAAACTTGAACTTAAACTTGTTCTCCCTAGAGGAGCTAAGAGGTGATATGATCGCAGTTTACAAATTTAGCAATGGTGACTGCAGTATAGGGAATAAAATGTTTAATGTAGGGGGTCTGAAGAATACATTGGGCTACAACATGAAGCTGGATGAGAAACCGTTTAAACTTAAACTGTGTAAGGTTTCTTTGTACTGTCAAAGCAGTAAAAATTTGGAACTTACTCCACAGTTAATGATATCAGCTGAGAGCATCGATTACTTAACATTTAGATTAGTTTTTTCAGTTTACAAAATATACAGCGGTATGGGAATCCATAGTGACACACACCCACATATACTGTATATATCTTGAACTGGATGGACCTGTATCTTTATTCAATCTTATCAACTAAGCAACTATGTAACCTCATACACTGAAGGTCACCATAATAACGTGCCGATGGCACCATGAATATCAGAGGTGAAAGTTCTCCTTTATACTTTTCTGCTCTGAAACAACCACATTACTGCTTTACTTGTGACAGATTTGTTTAGAAGAATTTCTGAAGAAATTAATATAGGCATATTACCTGCAGTACCATTTGGAAAGGCGTTTTGAGAATCTGAAAGGATGAACGCATAATTAGTTGGTGAAATGGGTGGATATGACAATACAAGAATAATGTTGACACTAAAATGCCAACAATGATTACACTTTGGATCAACCTTATTTTGTCCAATAATACATCTGTGTAGTATGGCTTTAGGTTGCTTATGATTGATGAGAGATAACTTCTTTGAATGATCAAGTTAACTTTAAATGACAATGATGACTTAGTTGACTAGCTCAATAATTTTTTTCTATCCCCGTAGCTTAATTACTTACCATACATAGATCTGCTCTCAGAGGGGCTTGGCCACATGAGGTGATATATCTCATTGATACTGCCATGGAAGAAATCCCTGAATTTAAAACAACCTTACATCCAAATTGTGGCATTTCTCTATGAGTGGGCCAATATTTTACCACAATACATACATATATTGTCACTTTCATGATCTGTGTTGGCACTCTAAAGCCACTTAGCAGGACTTGGACGAAATTTGAGCAGTGTATTATCAGCTTAAAGTAACACTAACCTCAGGAGTTAAATCTTTAAAATGCATTCAAGTACATAAACTATTAACAAAAATGTAGCTTTTTCCCTCTGAAGTCTGGGTACAGTAGGGTCATTAAAGATTTACATAGAAAAGGGTTAGATGCTGTAACAAAGGGCATTTGGAAAATATCCAACCACAGAGAATTATTTTAATTTGATTAGATTAAGTACTGGGAGGCCACCAATCGTGTCCCTCCATGTATCCTTATGAACGCAAGGCCTATATCAATCTAGACCTGCAGAGGAAAAATTTGTCTTTTTGGACCACCAGAATGAGGCCCTCACGTGACAATTAACTGATAAACATACAGGTACTCCCTCAACACTTATATATATGTCTGTCATTAATCTTGTCTATACTGTATATCACTGTCTGTGTATTTTTCTAATATGTCTCTGCATGCTCTTTTCTTTGTTTTTAGTAGTTAAATAGATTGTTTGTTCACTGTATTTAGGTCTTAATACTATATACCTATACATTTCTTTTATTGTATTGAGCTCAGAAATCTTGTTTGAATCCTCATAGGTGTAAACGCTTCTATAGCAGACCATATCTTAACCTATTAATTTGTGTAACATAATTGACGACCACTTTTTGGACACAAGATTTTGAGTAGCAACACAATAGCACCTAGACCTGGGTAATACAGGTAAGGTTAGTGGGGCGGTTTCAAACCGAGGATCAGTTTACCAGTAGTATAAGGAGTCAACAATTCTGTTTAATTAACATAGGTGTCCGTAGGCTAACCCAAAGGTCACGATTGCATCTAAACATGAGCGGACATTTTAATTGTTTATCTAACTACAAGGATCCTTTGAAAGCTCTTAGCTGAGACAAAAAAGAGTATGCACATATTCTTCAGATAAATAATCTAGGATCAGAAGTGTCCATGTATCGAATTGTTTTCTTGTCTTGAACATTTAGAATTAACAGGCTATGCCTGGACAGATCCATAATTACATTCAAAATCCCCATGTATTCAATTCCTTAGAACAGTAAAAACACTTTTTTTCCCTTACCCAGTCACCCAACATAGAAAATGTTTAATTGCAAATACTATATACATATGTTCTTGCAGATTTGACATACATCTCATAAGGTAACACTTCCTTCTGGGGGGTGGCTACTTTTGTTCCCCATGGTCCCTGTGTGTGTTGTAAAGTAGCCATTTCTCCAAGCTCACTCCTGTAATGGACTACAATCTCACGTTTAGTTTACTAATTTGTACTGCGGTTGTAGTCTATCGTGGGAGCAAGCTTGGAGCAGTGACTATTTCCAACACACAGGGACCATTGGGAACAAAAGGAGCCACCCTCCAGAAGGAAGGACAGTGTCAGCACCAATTCAGAGATGATTTGAGGATCTACAGCTGAGTGATACACAAATAAGTTCAATTTTTGTTAATAGTTAAAAGGTACTTGAATGCATTTTTAATGCTTTAATGTTACTTTAAATTAGCATTGGCAGATCCTATACAGTATTTGTGCTGTCATAGGTTCACGTTATCTATTGCTAAGCTCTCATACTTTCCATATATTTTTAGATAAGGGAATGTAATTGTACACCCTGCAATAAAACAGATGTTTTTTTTTCATTTATGATAGTGACGAGGTAATATAAAAATGTCCTGTTTGTGCAGGTTTATGAAAAAAAAACCTCAGAGAATAATTTTTTGCCAGTCATGTTTGCTAAAAGGGTTTGTTACCTGATACTTTTATCCTGTTTTTACAGTGTTGTGGATCTGACATTTAAATATGAAGTATGGTTAGAACATATTCTATGGAAATAGCTTGTAGAGGTCAAAGTCTTTAATCACCAAATTATAATGTGTGTTTAAGGGTAAGGAAAGCATTCATTTCACAGTGCAGCTGTTACATGTGTATCAAAATATTTTTAAAATAATTTCAATTATTTACACTATAAAGCATATCTTTCTGTGCAAACCAAAACCTTTATATGTGATGCTATAGAAGCAACAATTATATACCTGAGCAGATGACACTTGCGTCTTCATGGTGTCCACAGTTATGGGAGCCCCATCCATTATGACTACATTGGTAAAGATACTGCTCATTTCCAATACACCTTACGTCATCAAGAAGAATACTCCCATTACCCGGCCCAAAATAAGCAAAACTTAGAGCTGCAACACCAGACCCACATCTCAGCTGCCGGCACACAACATGAGCATTACTGATGTTCCATATGTCATCACATACTGTTCCCCACTCTGTTCCATTATATATTTCCACACGTCCAGCACATCTGTCCAAGCCACCCACCAGTCTGATCGGGTAGATTTCTAAACAAAACAAAATATTTCAGGTTCAAACATTAAGTTTTCACATTTTACATGCTTTTCTCTTGCATATTTTAGCCGATTGTGACAATTTATCTCTCTATTTAAATTTTGAGACATCAGCCACAAATGGAGTGCACTGCTTTCAGTGAGTCAATTGATACTTAGGGATTGTTTTCCTAAAGGAGTATAGAATATTCATTTGGTTGCCTTAGTAAATTAAGTGAAGCTATGTGCAGTTAAATATCCAATTATGTGCACAAAACTTTAAAATAAAAACATGATTGGATATTTAAAGTAAACTCAGCATCACTTTATTTGGTAAGTAAACTTTCTTTGCTTCTTTTGTAAACTAACCTCATAGACTTGCATTGTGAGGAGTATAATGCAAAACTATGATGTGGCAATGAGAAGCAGGTAGCAGAACCAACATATGTTGACAGCAAACATGGTTTCTTGCATGTACATATATAATAACATGCATATAAAGAAGTAGAAAATGGAAGGTCCCTCCAGCGGCGGTACTACCGCCGGTGCAGGCGGTGCGGGCGCCCGGGGCCTCAGGCTCTGGGGGGGCCCAGCAAGTTAATTTATTAATGACATTGCGGATGACACCAAAATGGGGAGGGTAATAGACACGGAC
>NW_017308982.1:0-547 GCF_000935625.1 Nanorana parkeri
TAAATTTGTTTGATGATCTGAAACATTAAATTGTGACAAACGTGCAAAACTATGAAAAATGAAGGAAGGGGGCCAACACATTTTCACTCAACTGTATAACAGCACAAACAAAATACAGAGTATAGAAAAAGCACATGAATTTCAAATTGTACAAATAAATATAAAAGCATAATCATTCAATCCCTGAGTTGGAATATAACCATTGCGTACACTGCAGACTGATGTTAATCTATATTCAGATAATCAAACTATAGGTAAAGTATCAATGTGCAGCATAGTCATGGAAGGGTGTCGCCCCCGATATGTTATTAGGCAAACGAGGAGATACAGTTATTTTGCCTCAAGTACTGTTAGCAGTGTGAGTGTCTTATCATCCATTGCAATGTGTTGTACAACATTTTTCTCTAGTTTGTTTTCAAGTGCACAATGCTGTACAGAAAAGGAAAAAAAGCCATTCAGTTAAGAGCTGGAGAAGTGTAGATTGAGAGAAAATTAAGCAATGAAGCTCTACTAAGAAGAGAAGTAAAAAGGAGAGAGGGGGAGGGGG
>NW_017308982.1:1633-2661 GCF_000935625.1 Nanorana parkeri
TTTTTTTCACTTTTTTTATATGTGACTTTTATTTTATTTTACTTTTTTATATGTTAATTTTTTTTTTTAATTTATATATATTTTTTTGCACTTATTGTTATTGCTATTATATAGGGGGATAACAATCCCCCCATATAATAGCAAAGGCACACTGACAGGTCCTCTTTATGGAGACATTAGGGGTCTCTAGGACCCCTAATGTCACCTGTGGGCCCCAAAAGAAGCTGATGAAGCAGAGATCTGGGCGAAAAAACGAGCACATAGAGACGATCGGCGTGCTATGGAGCCGCCGATCGTCTATATGTGAAACACCCGGTAACGGGTGTTTGCATTGGTCGGGTCTTTTCTGCCCGTGCGTGCCCGCTAGGAGGCGCGCGCGAGCAGAAAAAAAATGCCGTCTGGAGACGGCAAACCGCCTATGCAGCAGTGCCGTCCGTCAGTTTTTTTTACAACGGGCGGACGGCAAGTGGTTAATAATGTTTATCAGAGAATCAAATAAACGTATTCTCCACTGATAACCTATACCAATATCCCATAAACTATGTGTCGATCATATTGACCCCATTGAGTGTGATGAATATAGTGTACCTTGTGAAATCTTCTGCCATGTGAAGTAGCCACTCCATGACTATACCCCTATAAATATCCTAACTTACCCACTCCATCCCCCCAAAGTTCTAATCAATAAATAAAGTTTCAAAGAATCATTTACAATATTGCTATTGTGATGGAGTGTGTTTAAAAAGGACTCAGATATATGTACTTAATAAATATTTATTTAATTATAATAAAAAAATCCCATAGTTCAATATAAAACAATCCACTTGTAGTAACAAAGCAAGAACTGAGGAAATAATCATGCATCTATGATTTTAATGTAGTCTATGAATTTTATGACTTTTGATAATAAATTGATTGAAATGTTAATGAAAGTCTGACGCCTCTTAACCACCTGCTGTCTGGCCGTTGTAATTAAATGGCCTGACAGCGGCTTCTTGAGAGCTGGTGGGTGTCTTTAGACGTCCCAT
>NW_017308982.1:3070-3834 GCF_000935625.1 Nanorana parkeri
GAGAGAAGCTGGTGAAGCAGGTCTCTGCTTCATCAGCTTCTCTGGGGGTCCCAAGGTGACATTAGGGGTCTTAAAGACCCCTGATGTCTCCATAAAGAGGACCTGTCACCGCAAATTGGCTATCACATAGGGAGCTTGTTTGCTCCCTATGTGCAATAAAGTTCAGTGAAAAAAAAGGTTTAAAAAATTAAAGTTACAAAAAAATTTAAAGTCACATATCAAAGCAATTTAAAAAAAAATTAAAGTCCCCCACACGCAAACATGCGTCGAGTCCACCTACGTGCGAAAACGACAATTACATCCATTGCGCCGCACATGTTACATATCGCCGTGAAAGTCAGAGTGAGTGCAATAATTCTAGGGCCATCAATCACTGATAACACTAAACTGATGAGCGGTAAAAGCTTTTAAAGCGTCGGCTGTGGTCAATTTTGAGTATGGTAGTTTTTTGTGATGTAGCGGGTGCGCGCAATTTTAAAGCTTGACATGTTTGGTGTCTATTTACCCGACGTGACCCCGCCTTTTATATTTTACCAAAAAATTGGGTAATAATAAATGTTTTATAACATAACGTAGGGATAACAGTTTTTTTTTTCAAAATTTACGGTACTTTTTTCATTACATAGTAAAAAAAGATAAACCGCAGTGGTGATTAAATACCACCAAAAGAAAACTCTATCTGTCCCCAAAAAATTGTATACAATTCATTTCAGTACAGCGTTGCATGACGGAATAAATGTCAGTCAAAGTACTGCAGCGCTGAA
>NW_017308982.1:5140-5671 GCF_000935625.1 Nanorana parkeri
AGGGAGAAGCGGCCCGGCCGTCGGAGGCTGCGGTGCCGCTCCAAGAAGCGGGTGGAGGAAACAGACAGCGATCGGCGCTGCCGAAGCGGCGGAAGTCCCCCCCTGGATTTCCATTCGCCCCCACGCAATTTTCACTCGCCAATTGCGAGGGGGCGCGTGGAAATTTTGAGCCCTGGATGTATTACTAAAAAAGTGGATTATATATTTATAATTATATTAAAGAACATGAATAACTGAATCATGATTATTGGAAAGAATATTATAAGATTTTATAAGATAAGATGAAAAACATATATGGACAATTGTAATCATGTATACTATGTACAAATGTGATAATCAAGCAAGAACTGAGGAAATAATCATGCATCTATGATTTTAATGTAGTCTATGAATTTTATGACTTTTGATAATAAATTGATTGAAATGTTAATGAAAGTCTGACGCCTCTTAACCACCTGCTGTCTGGCCGTTGTAATTAAATGGCCTGACAGCGGCTTCTTGAGAGCTGGTGGGTGTCTTTAGACGTCCCAT